>NW_006768781.1:948213-961636 GCF_000204055.1 Melampsora larici-populina 98AG31
ACGTGTGATGCGTGAAGGATTTGAAGCTGTTTATCATCTTCATAATCTCATCTGCATATTATGTGTACCTTTTTTTCGTTGAATATATCACATGGTAAACCATGGTTCATATGTATCGCATAGGTGTTGAAACTTTTTAAATGTATTCTGATCTAGCCTTTATCTTACTCTGATGGAAAGCAAATCTATATATCTTTTTCAACTTGATTTCATTGAATGTTTTGAGATGAGCTTCTCTTATGAAATAAACAAGTATTTCCCTTTCTTTGATTCAATGGCTTATCAAGTCATGCAGACTTTTGAGAGGTCTTAAGATATCTGACCAAGGTGAAAAACAGGAGGCTGTTTTGCTTGTTTATCCTTACATATAAGGAAGATGTTTGTAAGTTTTTCTTATGCGCGGCTTCAAGATTTTTTTTTATTTATAAGATCAAATTGTGAACATGTATACAAAAGTTTGAAATCGAAAAGAAAAATGAAGAACCATTTAAATGAAAAAAGAAACCATATCCATTCTTTAATCCAATAACCCATCAAAAAATCCAACTTGACCTTCACTTTGATTAGATTTCAAAATCTTTTCATCATTTTTTAAATTTAAATCATCTTTTGAATCTACTTTAAATTTCTTTAACCTTTTCTTTTCCTTAACCAATTCTTTCCAATCAGTTTCCACTTCTTTTTCATCATCTTCATGATCATTTTGATTTAAATCAATTACATTCTCATCCTTCAATAAATCCGATTCTTCTCCTCTAAGTCTCTTTAACCTTTTTTGTTCTTTATTTAATTTTTTATTAATTTGATTAGACCATGCTACATGATTTGGTAACTTTTTAGATTCTAATTCGATTAGTTTTTGATTTATTGGTGTTAGTTTATCAATCTTCAGTTTAGATTTTTCTACTTTTGTAGGTTTTGATCTTTCGTTTTCAAGTTTCTCAATTCGATTCTTTTCTTTAATCGGATCTATGTATTGATACTCACTCCACTTTATAAAAGACAACCAAATATAAAGATTTAATGAGTATTAACCCATAAAATTATATCAATAGCTTATTTGCTCACCTTAAAATCATGTCCTTCCTTTTTAAAGCCTTCAGATGTCAATGGGCCATCTTTACCTTGATAATCTTTCAGTTCGGGCATCTTAGGCATCCTAATCAATCCGAATCCTTCAAATCCAAGTTGTAATAGATCAAGATGTTTCAATTGGAATATATAAGATGCCTCATGATTCGAGTAAAATCGAATGTAAGACACAAATGCGTTGACTGCCTACAAGTTTAATTAAGGAACCAAAGGATTGGTCAGATCTCTCTTACACAGTGATTGGCTGAGAGACTCATTCACCTTGTCATGGAGATCACGATCAGTCTTTACGATAGTCTTGATGACCGAATTTAACACAGAGGCCTCTTCATCGGTATCAGGTAGCGTAGGATGTGTTGTTCTTGGAGTAGTTGGGGTTTTCCGACCTTTTTGGTGAGTTGTGCTCCTAGACTGACTTGATTCGCCATTTGCACATATATACGGCCATGGTTCAAGTACAATCTTTCTAATCTTGAGGTATTCTGTCCACAGGATGAGTGAGATGTACGTGGTACAATTAGCAACAGATCAGAAAACAAGAGTGAGCATGGATTGCTTACCAATATAGTCCAACTCCCGACCACTTTGAAGGAAAACGATAGCTTTCCCACCCCGTCCAGCTCTTGCAGTACGTCCAATCCGATGAAAAAAGTTGCGGACATCCTTAGGAGGATCGTATTGGATCACGACGTCAATGTCAGGTAGATCGAGTCCCCTGGCCACGAGATCGGTGCATAAAAGTACGGTAGGCTTGGAGAGTGGGGAAGTTTTGAAGGAATTGTAAGTGATGGAACGTCTTGTGGGAGATTGTTGAGCATGGAGTGAATAGATTGCAAAGTTTTCCAGCTCCGATAGCTTAGACAATATCTGTAATCAATAAATCATCGTCAGTATTGAACTTGCTAGAACCATCTCTGAGCCTACATCATGGGCCGCATTAGTTTCTCAAGCCGAAGATACTTACTTTATAGTAGTAGTCGACACAGGCGCAAGTAGACATGTAGACAATAAACTTATGAGCTCCATCACCTTGTGGTTTTGGAATGATCATTTGATTTAATAGTCTGATCAATTGAGACATCTTCCATTCGATTTTAGGTACTTCGAGAAAATAATTGATTAAACCACTCGGCACTCGGTCATCCTCTACCAAGAGTTGCTTGTTTGTTTGAACTTTGACGACAATCTTCACTGGGTTTCGAAGACCAACTTTGATGAGCTCGGTCAATCCATCGTTGAGGAGCGTCGCGGAAAAGAGTCCGGTACGCCTTTGTTTGGGTAGATGACTTATTACGTTGGTCAAGACGGGAGCAAATCCAAGATCGAGCAGCCTGTTTTTGATCAACCAAACGATATCAACAACCTGGTGAACGTAGAAAAGAAATGTTGGTATCAACGTACCTATCAGCCTCATCAAGTACTAGCATTTCTAATGCTTTCAAGTTGACAAGAGCATGACGAGCAACGCTTCGATCGCTCGAGTTGAGCTTCTGTTTACCTGTCGATATACTGCTATAGCCCAACAAGAACTCTTCTAAACGACCTGGAGTAGCTATCAAGATATCTGCACCATTCTCTCGAAACTCTTTCATATCTTTCCTAATCGAACTTGCTCCAGTTCCACCAATGAGTAACATTGCTCTCACGCAATCAGAATCATCCTTTGCTTCTGAATCTTCCCCGAGTTGGTTTACAGAGGATGGATGACACCGTATGATTGAGGAGAATACTTCGAATATTTGTGTAGCCAGTTCTCTAACATTCAAAGGAGTCGTCAGTCAATGCAACATAAGATGGGCAACCGAAGGGGTAACTAGATTTCACCTTGTAGGACTAATCACAATCGCACGTATCGCTTTCTTTTCAGCCCTTTCCATAGATAAGACTTTTTCCAAGATAGGTATCACAAATGAAAGTGTTTTTCCAGACCCAGTAACAGCCTATCCTGAAAAAGAAAGGAATTGATCGAAATCCGAAATCCTATTAATTCTTGTGTGATGAATGATTTTGAAACTGATCAAAAGGAAAGTTGGGTTTTCAAAAGTGCACAACTCGCCTCAACTACCACGTCCTTGTTCTGCATGAATAGTGGTATAGTATTGGCTTGTACGGGAGTCATATGAGAAAAGCCCATTGCTGTAACGGCATCCACACTGAGATAGAAAACCAGATAGGATTAAGTCATTTGATATATTCAGATTGAGTAACTTTGAAGAATACTTACATCCATTGTGATATAGGAGGATCGAGTGAGCTAAATGAACCAGCTTTCGTGTTTGTCTTGAGAGTCATCTTCGTCTTCTTGATGGTTTGTGGGTAGCAATTGTGAAAAGTGGTATGGATGTATGCGTTGACCAAAAATTTCAAAGTTATTACATTATCTCTATAAGCATATGATATGCTTAACTTGAGAGTATGATGTTACTGATCATCAACATATTGGTGACACTTGTTGAGTTTGATCCTGTTTGATCTCTTCAAAGTTCAGCGCTCTGCAATGTGTTTCAAAGTCTAACTTCCACTATACTTTTCCTGTAGTAGGGAAAAGTGGTGTCTCCTCACTGTTATGACATCAGTAAGGATTTCCTATGCTTTTGATACATGTCTTTCTTTGCTGCCCTCAGGAAGAAAGGAAAGGGAGGAAAGCCAAAAACATCCTCACAATCACACGCAATCCTGGAATTTCCTTTTAACATTCGAGAAATAGTAAAATAATTTTAGGAACTGGTCTTGACTCCAACTGTCCATACTGACATCCTTTGTCAGGAATAAAACCTGAAACACAAGTCTCACTCGAGGCTTACAATTGTCTAATCATGTGGTGTGGTCATTAGAAAATCGGACTCATGTCTGTTTCAGGCTCTCTTCAGCTTCTTCGTACCCCAAGCATAACCGCAAAAAACCCATGATGAAGTCTACAAATCCGACATTTATTTTTCTCGTTGTCTCAATAAAGTGATACTTTTGTGCTTATACGCTCACTGAACCAAATATATCCTCCAAGATCAATTCAAGAACCAAAAAAGCCTGCTTGGACATGGAAAGACAAATGCATGAAGCCTTGATTTACAAAACATCAGAGCGTCATTTCCACAGTACTGAACCCATGATCAGACGAAAATTCAGGCCGCGTAGAATCGATAAACAAGAAGGTCAAAACGAGTAACCGTTCGTCGGGATATTGAAGATACATATCAGAAAGACTCAAAGCCATGTGATCCCAAAAGTACCATCTTTTAGAAATCTTTCGGTTTAGCGGATTGAGAAATGTGATCGGCGTGGCGTTTGTTCCTTCAAATTAGAGCATTGAGACTGAGTTGGAACCTCAGCTTCGAAACCTCATTCTTAAGGAACGTCCTCAGCATCAGCTGGGCTTGTGACCTTATTTTCATAAATACCTGTGATCCCAGCAACATCCCATCTCCCCTTCCTTCTTTCTCAGCCATCCACTTTCTATCTTGATCACTTTCTCTACATCTCGACTCAGTTTCATTCTCAAATCATCATCACCATCTTGATTATTTCCAGATTCCTTTCATCATGACTCTACAACAACATCATTCCCAAACCAACATGATCTCATCTACCCCAACACCGTCTCCCCAAGATCCCTTTCAAACTCCACACCTACACTGCTATAACCCTACATCAACACCCACACGATTCCGGCCAACTCCAACAAAGCAATTTTATTTCAAGATTCACACTCAGAGGCTTTACTCTAAAAAAGTTCATCCTAAGACGGCAAATTCAATTGGGATGGCCAATCCAAATCAAAGGCTTTTACTCACTGCTTCGGCAAAACATACTTATCGACCATCGAGGATCGAAGGTGGAATTGAGGTGGTCAAAAGACTTTATCAAATCCCTTCACCAATCCCTTTATCCGAGATCCCTGATCTCAGAGTGACTGAGGAGGTAAGTCGTTTTTTTTTCTTCTCCTTTCAATCAACCCTATTAACATTTCCTCTCTTGATCTATAGGAACCTTTGAGTGACCCTTTCGCAGCTTTGATGGCTGCTGTGAACTACGCAAGCTCCTTTGAAACCTCGCTTCAGGTTACCCCTGCCGTCCTAGTTCCTGAGTCTCCAGACACCACCACCACACCTAACTCTTGTCACAAACGCAAGGTGTCTGAGTCATCAATCGAGCCGCCGTCATCAAAACGTCAGAAGGGGAAAACAGTCGGCGCAACAACCCATCAAATCCTTCGTCTTCGGGGCTCACTGGACAGAGTTCAGACCCGGAGCATGACAAGGAAACTACTTGAAGAGGGTGTCTGACTTGTGAATGCAAAGTATAGCCAGTCTCTGTGAGTATTGTGCTTAAATCTTATGGCCTTTTCAATATTCATAAATCGTCGATATTGTCATACTGAGCAGACTTTTTGATTCGATAGGCAGTAGGTGGAATCACGCCACCGAGTCTCTTCCGATGGTCAAAAACCGTGGTATAAGGAAAACTACGGAGCACTCCCTCAAACACTCTTAGCTAAAGTCAGCTATACGAGGGAGGATTACTAGTAATAATTTTTAGGCAGGCAGTTTTTAGTCTTTGCGTCATTTGTAGGATGAAGTGGATGTAGAACATAGTAATAGTATATAGCCTTTTACCATTCTTTGAGGCTTGAGGAATTGTATAAGTTTTTTTTTGTTCTTTGTTCAGATTTGTTGAGCGTTTAGTTTGAACCATTTTCTGGATCTTCGACTCCCGATAACAATAACTTGCCTAGTGTTATTGCTTATTCTTGCATGTATGTAGTTTAAGCTGGTATTGCAATAATGGGCGAGTATCTCATGACCTCGCGAATATCAAAAAATTAATTAAATCGTGGAATGGAATTACTTGTGCCATAACTCACACAAATAATTATAAAGAGACTCAAAAGCCCAGGATGACATATACTTCACAAGTTCGAAAATGATCTATCTACAATGGAGAAGGTGGATTCCTTTCAGTCTAACGACCTTCGATTCTTTCTCGAAAGCCGAAAATAAATACGCATATGTCATACTTAATAAGTAGAACTAGAACTCGACGTTTGATTGCTAGTCTATGATGATAAGCAAATGGCAGAGCCAGACCCGTGGTACAGGAAAGGATGCTATCCAGTCAAAACTGAACGCAGTGAACCATCTCAGCATACGCAAAAGATTGGTAAGGTAGCGGATGAAGAACTAAGGATAACCGTCAAGCTCAAAGACTGAGTAACGGATAAAGGCATAACCCTTTGAAATGATCAGATTCAAGCCAGAAACAGACGTAAACAAAAGCAAAGAGAACAAGTTCACTTTAGGATGATAAAGGTTACCATTTTTACTTTTACCCGTCTGTGAGATCATCATGAGTACTGAGACTATATAGATTCTTCATGATATATAAAGAAGCTATCGATATGAACTTCTCTCTCTCCAACTTAACACTAGACCTTCAAACAAATCAAATCTTCTTTCAGAATCCAAAATATAATTTATCGACTCCAGCTCAAACCTTTACTACAAAAACGTACGAATAAAATGAATGAATTTAAAACCCAAAGAAGAATGACCGTCACACCATTAAATAATAAAAAACCTTTTACACCAACTCTTGAAAGCAAATCGCAGAATCCCAATCAAAAAAACCTTAACAATCCAAAAAGGATTACCAAAATAACCGATTATCAATTAATCAAACAAATAGGAAATGGATCATACGGAACAGTTTGGTTATCAAAAAACAAATCAACCTCAAAAGTATGCGCAATCAAAGTATTAAAAAAATCACAACTTTGGTTAGACGAATCACTTTACACGATTTCAAAAGAAAGAAAATTAATGAAAAAGTTGAAGGAAAAACCATTTATAGTACAATCAATTGAATCATTTTCGAATCCAAGATATATTTTTTTAGCATTAGAATTAATTGAATCAGGTACACTACAAAACCTTTTAGAAAAGTATACATTTTTTAATGATGTTGAAGTTTTATTTTATTTAGTACAAATTTCGACTGGTTTAAGTGTTTTACATCTTTCTAAGATTATTTATAGAGATTTAAAACCTGAAAACATTTTATTGACATCGGATGGGAATATTAAATTAGCCGATTTCGGACTTTCAAAAGATGTTTCTACTTCCAATGGAAGAACTAACTCAGTTTGTGGTACGGTAAATTATTTGGCTCCTGAAGTTATTTGTGGTGAGAGTTATAGTTATTCAATTGATTGGTATTCACTTGGTGTTCTACTTCATCAACTTTATACTGGTGAACTTCCTTATGAACTTCCACACGATTCATCAAACTATTCTGATGTGATGATGGAAACGATTTTAAAAGGAAAACTTAAAATTGATCCTTTTATCGATCCTTTGGGACGTTCGTTTCTTAAATGGCTTACTCAAATGAATCCTAGACACAGACCTCAAGATGTGAATGAACTTCGATTACATGGATGGGTATCTGATCTTGATTGGGTAGGTATTATCAATCAACAAGTCCAAGCTCCTCATCTTTCACACGCTCGTCAAATGAGTCGTACCACTTCTCATTTAATTCAAGATTTAGCCGATCATTCTGAAGAATATCAAACTAAGCATTATGAAGTAAATCTCTTCGGTTCGACTTTTTCTGACTTTTGAAAATCTTCTTCGTCTGATTTGGTGTTGTTAAAAGACTTTGAAAGTCGGTTTGTTTGTTATATATAATTGTATATAGATTTAGCATCAGTGATGGAATACGAAAAGTATAACTTTCGATTCTTTTTCGAGTGGTGATTCTAATATTTTGATCAAGTATCTACTGGACATCAATCAAACGCTGAGAGTTCCTTTTGTACTAGGAATCTCATTAGAACCAGTCCTCGTGATAGCCTCCTTGAGAGCCAAAGCAAAGGCCTTAAAACTAGCCTCGGCCCTAAAAATGATCAATCCGATTCAATTGATCATACTTTCAAAAGAATGAGATTTTGAAAAAAACATAATCACTTACTTATGATGATCATTATCACCTTTGAGTACATCCACATGAACCGTAATCAAAGCTCCCATTGCAAATGAATAAAACACATGAGGAATCATTTCACATGAAAGGTCTCCAATCTTTTCCCTTTTAAGTTTCAAGTCAGTACAACAAGAAGGTCGATTCGAAATATCAACCACTGCTCTAGCTAGTGCCTAATGAAAAGAAATCATCATTAGTCTATGTTTGGGAAAGAGTTTATGAAATTTAAAAAGATTTAACATATCAACAAACCTCATCTAGAGGTGCGAAACCGGTACCAAACCTTTTGATACCTCTTAAACCTTCACCATCTTTGCCGAATAAAGCTTGATGAAAAGCTTGTCCGAGTGCAATAGCTACATCCTCAGCTGTATGATGATCATCAATATGAAGATCACCTTGACATTTCAAAGTCAAAGACATTCCGGAATGCTTAATGAGAGCATCTAACATCTGATTTTCAAACAATTCAATTCATCATGATCACTCAGTTCAATGTCTTTTAGATGTTTTGTTTTTTTCGATGTTTGTGTGAATTGAAGAACTTACTAACATGGTCTAGAAATCCTATACCGGTGGAGATTTGGATATCTTGTTTGGTTCCTATTGGTACATCTAGTTTCAACTCTAGATCGATATCTGTTTCTTTTGTCTTTCTCTGAATCTTGGCTGCTCGGATCATTTTTGATGTTTGATAATTTCGAATCTGGAATGAGCTTCAGATGTTTAAAGTGACCCAAATGATATCGATTGAATTCCTTTGTATTCTTTTATGGTAAGGTTGTGAACAAATGTGCCGAGGGCAAGTGGTAAATATAATTTTGTTTAAGTATGAGAGTTGAAGCCAAAAAAAAACAAGAAGCGGGAAAAAAAATGTGATATGTAACAGTCGCCTCGATCCCATACCCCATACCCCACGACCCATAAGCCATACCCAACTCAAGTTTTTGGTGATTCCCGATATTTATGGAATTTGGAAATTTTCATATTCGACCTTCTCAGCAAAAATCAAAATGGCAAGCACAGGATTAAAAGCATTAAAAATTGGACTCATACCAGGAGATGGAATAGGTCGATTAGTCATCCCAGTAAGTAAACCCAAAACCTCTTCTACGTAAAATGATCAAAGAACTCATCAACTAATTTGGATAGAAACCCAAACCATTAATTTTTTCCTAAACCCCCAAACCAAAGGCAGCCCAACGAATCCTTCAGTCTACAGTTGGAATCCCCAAACCTACGTTCATAAACTTAGAAGCCGGTTTTGAATTATTTACGAAGACGGGTGTTTCCTTACCAAAAGAAACGGTTCAAAGTTTAAGAGAAGATTGTACAGCTGCTCTCTTCGGTGCGGTTTCTTCACCGTCTCATAAGGTTGAAGGATATAGTTCTCCGATCGTTAAACTTCGTAAAGAATTAGACCTTTATGCGAATATTAGACCGATTCATTCTAATTCGAAATCACTGGAGATTACTGTCGTTAGAGAAAATACTGAATGTCTTTATATTAAACAAGAAACTTTGAATGATCAACCTGATGGATTAGGTGGTGGGAAAGTCGCTTTGGCTGTTCGTCAGATCACTCAACGTGCTAGTGAACGGATCGGTAGAATGGCTGGACAGGTCGCTCTTAGAGGTGAAGAAGTTAGAAGTCAATTATCGGAATCGGAACGGATCTGGAAGGTGAATGATGGTTTTTCTATGTATTCTCAGATTCTTTACTGTCTAAGAATCACTGATGTGAATTTCTTTCATCGACTCATGATTCTGTAGGGACCATCCAAAGTGACTATTGTTCATAAATCTAACGTCTTATCAGTTTCAGACGGACTTTTTAGAGAATCAGTTAGATCCATCTTTGATGAAAAACGGAATCCTCAATTTAAATCTATCATAGTAGATGAAGGAATTGTGGATAGTTTGATTTATAATCTGATTCGAACACCTCAAAGGTTTAATGTCTTGGTTTGTCCTAACTTATATGGTGATATCGTATCGTAAGTGACACTGATCTACAATTGATTGAAAGATTGAAAGAGAAATGGATAGCTAAGGCTGAATGTTTGATTTTTTATAGTGATGCTGGAGCTGCGTTAGTTGGTTCGTTAGGATTAGTGCCATCCGTGAACGCTGGTGACAATTTCATCATGGTAAGTTTGCTCAATATACCCTGAGGTCTATTGATTTTGTTTCCCGTGAACTGACATTTGATTCAATGAAAGGGTGAACCTGTACATGGTTCAGCACCCGATATCGTGAACCATTCACCATCGATCGCAAATCCAATGGCAGCCATCAGATCAGCTGCCATGATGTTAGAATACTTGGGTTATACTAAACCTGCCTCAGTGATCTATTCGGCTGTGAATGCTGTCCTTGATGAGGGTAAGATCCTCACACCTGATCTTGGTGGGAAATCTTCAACAGATGAAGTCACAGATGCGATCTTGAAGAAAATGTTGTAAAAAAAACCCCAACTCATTTCTTGAAATAAGATAGAAATATACCATAACGAAAGTTTTAACTCGACTGTCGTACCGGATCTTGGTCAATGTCAATATACTCAATAGCGACTCACAAGCCTTAATGTCTCGACGCCTAAAACAGAATTGTTTTTATCGCTGCTCTATATGGGCTCTTGGAAATATAACATCTTGCATTGAAAAACTTTGACATTTCCCCTCTAACCTCACTTAGCACTGATTACAGTACAAAACCGAAAGTGGTGATAACCGAAAGAGATGTTCTTCCAAAAATGCTATTACTTGATCAATTGAATTTGACCCACAAGGAGACAACAGATTCACCTCATGATTCATCAAGCAAATTTTTGTATGATAGATGTGCCGCGTTCTTCATCTTAGCTGATCAAGAGATGTAAGACCATTTGAATCAACTGTTTTCCCCATACAAACAAATTTGATTTTCTTGGACAGAAAGATTTCCAAAGTGATCTTTGCGCTTGAACTTGAACTTATATCGATCGTTTTATTATGTTGATCTGATCAGCGTTTTATCAAAGTACTATAAAGTGGTTTATATGTTGAGCTATGTTGAGGATATTGGTGATCACGGGTGTTCATGAATTTGCCAATGTACAAAAATAAATACCATCTTCATGATCTTCCTACGTACGAAAATGGCAATTATTCTTTATGTAGATAGATTTTCAAAAGAAACACCTGTTGAAGAGCTTGCTTGCTACATACCTACAAGATGACCAAAAAGTTTCACTTAATGAAGCTTGTGATCGAATATCAACTTCTTTATGTTTATGCATCACTCATTCTTTTTGACTATTTTTACTAAATTCATGTAAATTTCATAATATACTTTTTCTTGTATTTTAAAAAAATACCAAACCTTATTAAAGAAACAAAAAAAGAAAAGTATTGGAATAGAATAGAATTAAGTTGATGTAATACATTTTAAAAAACATAATAGAATACAAGAACAAAACAAAGAAAAAAAAGACTCAAGGAAAACACAAAACAAAAAGAAATCTTAAAGTATTAGAATGTAACTTGATTGAATTAACTAAAAAAAACATAATAAGAAATTTAAGAATTGCAAAAGCAGCGGGAAAAAAAACGAATCATAATGAAAATAAAAAAAATCAAGCCCACACGAGTCAAGAAAGTAACCCAAAACCACCCAACACATAAGAAATCAAAGTATAATGTTCTGGAATATGTTTTTCAATTTTTTCAATTTTTTCAATCCTGATGATCTAAACCAAACGAATTTTCTAAATCTGAATCCGAATCAATTCCAAGCGGAGGCATCTGACTCATAATCGATTCTTCATTCCCATTCCCATTCCCATTCCCGATCCCAGAAGTTCCACCCAAACTAATACCACTCAACACCGAAGCTCTTTTAAAAGTTGACAAGTTACACTTGATGGTGTCTTGAGAATACTCTGGATTTGGATTCGAATCTGGAGTTGGATTTGAAACAGATTCAGTTTCTTGTTCAGGATTAGAATCAATCAAGACCATGTTTCGTAAAGGAGTAGGAGCAAAGCTTTGGGTTTGAGGTATTAAGTTGATCGTGGGAACTGATTCGATCGAGTGAAGAGTAGGTGGATGAGGTAATGAAGGAGAAGCTGGTGGGGTATCAAACAAAGATCTACTTGGGTATCGGTTCGAACGATCTTCTTCTTCTGGTTCTTCTTCTAGATCATCAGATTGGTAATTAACCACTGGTAGTGGTGGTAGTTCGTTGGGTTGGTTGATCGGATGATCCCAATGAGTTGTAGAATCTAATTGATGATTCAAGACGTCTCCAACCGATGAACCTTGGTACGAAGAATTCGGTTCAAGAGTCTGAGAAGCAGGAGTGAAATCTTGTAAGGATTTTCGGGCGATCGCTTGGGCTGGGGTTAGGATACTACTTAGGGGTGGTAGGATTGAATAGATCTCAGGCGCTTGACTCGAATTGGGAATTAAGTCTTGGTTGTAGGTGTCGAATGGATCAGGGATTGAGGTGATCATTAGTTCTAGGGTTGGATCTGAGGTGGCTTTAGATGCTATTCTATCATAGACTTCTACTTCTGATTTAACAATTAAACTTATCTAAACCCATCACCCCAACCCCAAAAAGAACACAAGATCAGTTTGGTATAATTTTTTTTCTTGACTTGGTTTTGACTTACATTATCTGCAACACTTTTCCATACTTCATATTCACCACCAGCTACTTCCAAGTAATAAATTTGTTTAACTTTTTCAACTGATTCCACTTGATCTTGTAATTCTTTTAAACCTTTTCTAAACGAATTCAAATCACGACCTATGAAACGGGTTTGTTTTGGGTTTCCCTTACGAGTAGAAGAAGAAGAGCTGAAATTCTGTTTCATGTTTCGGATCTCGGTTTCCCGTATTGCTTTGGTTTTGGCTGATACTTCGGCTTCGTAAGTCGATTGTCTTTCGGCTAGTTGTTGACGGTAATGGTCGTAGATGTCTAGTAATGGGATCTCAAATGATTTGTAAAACGTTGCTGACTATTTCGAAACCCCGCACCCAAGATGATTAGTTGTATGTTTCGAGTGATGGTGATTTGATAAAAAAAAACTTACGAGTACTTGTTCTAGATTAGCTGTCATGAAATGTAATCCACTTGCAGCCATTAACCGTTCAGCAGGACTCATTTTATCTTCTTCATCTATCGAACTGTTTCCATCTTGAGTTCCGTTTCTTAGATTGTTAAGATTAGATTGATGGTTAAAGAAATCATGTAATTGACTATGAGAACTATTAGCCGTACTTTTCGAATAGTCATGAGTTTGGTTTTGATGGTTTAAGGTAGGAGGGTTTTGAGCACCTTTAAGTCTTGCACAATCTTCTAA
>NW_006768781.1:961736-986425 GCF_000204055.1 Melampsora larici-populina 98AG31
AAAAAAACGGTCGACAAAGGTGGGGGAAGACGAGACAGTGCGCCACGATCCTCGAAGTAACAGTCGCTGTCGCGACACTAGCTTTGGCTTCAGCATCTGCTTTAGCCATCTGCTTCACCACTTCATTCCCTTCCTCGAGAGCTTGAACTCTTCTTTCAGCTAACTCATTACTTCTTTTAAGTTGTTCATCACGAGCTTCTTTGAGTTCTTGAGCAATCGAGTCTTCTTGACGCTTGCGTTTTGATTGCTTGATTCCAATCGGGCGAGGAGGGGTAGAAGGACGAGGATGAGATGTAGTAGTACTGGTATCGGTGCCATCCGAGAGGGCTTCGCTAGAGGGGATGGCAGCAATAGCCAAAGCCAAAGGTCCAGGCGGAGGTCGTGGAACAATCCACTTGGGGGCAGTTGAAAGCACCCTCCAAGCTGCGAGGGATTTGAAGGGTGGCTTTTTGGGGTTGAGCTTGTTGTAAAGCTGGATCGCAAGTTCTGGCCAGTCGGACTCGACAGTGCCACTTGGAGGAGAGCGTTCGATCTGACCGTAGTAACCACTAAACTTGAGCGTAGCCGTTTTCAAAGCGGCCCATCTAAAAAGGAAAATGATCAGTTCATTCATTTGATCACAATGATGTCTACTTGATAACGATGATGTCTACTGACTTGATTTGAACCGAATTGAGATCTCGAGTTCCAAAAGACGATTTGGAATTGAGGTGTTCAGTGACTCGCTTGTAAAAGGTCTCGCCAGTCTGGTTCGTGCCGAATTCGGGAAGCTGGCTGACGTGGACCCACGCCTCGGCGAGCAATACTTCCTCGGCAGAGGACCAGTTGTTGCTTTTTTTCTTCTTTGATGAATTTTGATTAAGTTGATCATTTTGAGTGGTTTGATGGTCGAAGTCTTGATTGATTTGATCCATCTTGATTGATAACGAGTTGATATTTCAGACAAAGATGAGATGAAGATTGAGATGGAATAGTGAAAGTAAATCGAAAGGAAGGATAGTAGAGGGGGATAGTAGAGGGATTTGGGAACCTTGATGAGACTTTGGCGAGACTCGAGTCTCGGTAGCTTTTCGGTAGATTGTGGAAATACCGACTCGGTAGAGGTCCAGCAAATTTGCTGGACCTCTACCGATTTTTGACCGATTCGATAGATACCGAATGGTGTTTTTCACACGATTGTGGATTTTGGGCTTCGGTACAGTAAAATTTACCGTACCGAAGCCGTTTACCGAGACGATAGGAGATGCTCTTAGATAACCACATTATGAGCCTATTTAGAAATGGAAAACAATTTTTTGATCCGAAGAGTTCACATGTATAGAACCTTGTACAAGAGCTTTAGGAGTGTTTTTAGAAAGTAAAAACAATGTAGAATTGCAAGATCCTACTTAGTTAGTATATTTTGGATTTATGTGTATGAATTTTCATAAGAGGTCCTACTTCAAAAGGAAAGAAAATAGATGTCAGCTTTTTAAAGATTACATAGAGGTTTGTGAGCTTACTTGAAACGTTTCAGGTTGATATCATCTGGTTCCAGCTCTTAAGACATACTTGCGCCTCAAGATTGGTGGGAGTGAATGACGATCGGTGATCACTCATCACTCTCCAGGCATCAGAAAATGAACTCTCACTAGGGGCACTCATGGCAGGCACAGCAAGCATTGCCTTTGCCATACGTGCCAGGTTGGGCCACAGACAAGCATTGATTTGCCAGTAGTTGAGAGGCTTGCAGATCTTGTCCTCTTGAGGGGCAGTGAGATATTCGTGCACCTCATGTTCAATTGGCACCGTCTTGCGTCGCTTGATGTAGTGTTTGTTGGTCAAGGCGGAGCGTTTCTTGAGGTTCAACTATTTCAATCTCCGGGTCAAGAGCAGCTTTAAAGGCAGAGGCATGTTCGGTAAAGTAAGTAACTAGATCTTCATGTCCCCAACCCAGCGATTCCACAGTTTGAGCTTTAACGGCGGTAAGTTTAAGTCGAGGGTCAAGAATTGCACTGCAGATATACACCGCCTTCTTCTGAGCCGCCTCTTGATATTGAATTACCTTCTTTATCATGGGCATAATTGCAACTTTCAACTCCTTGCATTTAGAATCGGCCCAAGCCTGTAACAAACAAATGCATGTCATACATCATATATCAGTAACTTATAGAAAGGTAGAAACAAAATAAAAGAAAAGGAAAAAACTTACACTTTCAAGCCGTTTGACTAGCCATGGGTAGTCAGGCATAACAAGAGAGAAAGTTGGGTATGTGTGTCCTTCTAGAGTTTTGGTTACAGCAGCGAGAGGAGCTAAGAACTGGACAAGATTTTCAACTAAGAGCCACTCGTCGTACTCAAGCTTGAAGCACTCAAGGGCAGGGGTGCAATTGAATTGATACTCAGCACGACTCTGAGCTCGATAAATCGGGAAAGAGAAGAGTGGGTGGATGACCAGCGTGTCAAAACTTCGTGAACAAGACCAACCTTACGTGCCAACGTGGCACAGCTGGCAATGGCATTGTCAAGCGAAGTCTTCAGCTGACTACTGTGTTTAATTTTTTTATGAAATCCCCGAATTCGCGTGAGGATGCTGCCTATCTCAGAATTTGAAATTGGCTCAAGAAATAAGGGAATCGACGACGATGGTTGAGGAATAGTGGGGTCGAGGGCGTTGATGAGGGGAGGTTCATGTAGGTTCTGTGAAGCATTGAAATGAGGAATCAATGAGGAAAGACTCTGACCCATAGTCGTATTGTTGGATGCATTATCTGCTGTGATACAGAAGAGGTGTCCGGTAATGTTGAAATAATCAAGGATGTTCTTGAGGAGCGTGGCAAGGTTAGCACCAGTATGTGGTCCGTCGATAGGCTTCAAAGCAAGAGTAATTCCACGATTGTAAACAAGTCGTCAATCCAGTGGGCAGTCACACCCAACATCAATACATTGGTCGGAGTAGTCCATCCGTCACAAGTAATGCTGATGTGGGTGATTGACGAGAGTAAGTTGGTGATTGAGGCACAAGTCATACAATAAGTGTCCAAGATTGACTCGGAAACAGCGCTTTGTTTGGATAGAAGGGAGTAGGCGGCCGGATTGATCATGTTGATCATTTCGCGGAACTCCTTTGCATTGACAAAGGAGACCAGAACTTCTTGATTGACAACCATCCGGACTAGGACGTCCTTGAGGTTGGCTTGGTTGAGCGGTTTCACCTAGATGTGATTTTTTTTTGATAAATAAAAGATGACAAAAAAGTAGAAAAAGAGTTTGAACTTACTTTGACAGGCAGTCCATCGATATAAAAAGCGGCGACAGTTGGTTTACTCGTCTGGACAGGTGGTTCAATATGATTGGCACGGGAAAGGTGTCTCGACATCAACTTCGTACTACCATTCTTGTCAATGGCCAGAGGGGTGTTGCAGACCTCTGCGGTGTCGGGATCACCCTTGAGAGCGGCACTGGAGTCAATGAAGCCTCTTGAGGCACGGCAGATGTTCTTCATCTGCCCGTTGAGTTCTTCCTGGACAAAGAATTGCCACACCCACCAGGAACAAGTAGTGGTGGTGGCTTTGGATGCGACTTTGGAAATCGAATCCAAGGGAGTGATGGAAGAATTTGAGGACTGCATTGAACGTAGTAGAGAGGTTGCTGATCTGGTGTTCACGGAAGTTGTTTGAATAGCGGGCATGACAAGAGAACGTAACTCAAACAGAGTTTCTCCAAAGGGATAAAGCTTAAAAAGGGGACCGGGGGCGGGTATAATGTAGAGGCTGTAGTACTGTACTATACAATCGCATGCAAGGGGAAACCTGCAATGTCGATCTTTGTGAGATGGTTTGGCTGGAAAGGTGTCGGCCACGCGGCCGGACCGGGTGGCCGAGGTGCCCGCAGGGCATTTGTATCTATCATCAAGTTAGGTTTGATGGTCCCAGGGCACGTACCGAAGCCTCCTGAATACCCCTCGGGCCAAGTTGGCCGGTCAGGACCGGGTCTGGGCCACAGCCCTAGTCACTACAGGTGAAATGTAATTGTCGTGGTATTCATCATCCCTGCTTGTAGTTTGATGATGTGTGTGCGTGTGTAGTGTGTTTTCTTTTTGGTTATGTTTCTTTTTCTATTTGTGTGTTAGATCACACATCTTCTAGTCTAATCAAAGCGTCAAGGACTTCCGGTACTTATGCGTCAAAGTCACTTCGATTTAAGAATGCCTCAAGATTAACAAGTTCTAGAGTCTCTCATTTGGCATGTGTTGGGATAGGACCCTGGAAAGCCCCTATATACCCGCCTAATTGGGTATGTAGGAATTGGCCTTTTTGGGTAAAAATGGTCCTTATGTTCTGTGTAGGAATTCTAAAAATTTGAAAAAAAAAGTCACACAGGAGCCTTATTTTGTATGTAGGAATATGTCAAAAAGTGTGGAAAAAAAAATTAGGTTTCTTACACATTAGGTAGGAAAGAGGGTTCTCAGGGCCACCAGGCTACCCACTTCAATACATAAGGTGAGTAGCAATGATCATCGAGTCACAATGAAACCCGATGTTATTGTGTATAGATACCAATCATGATAGTATTGAGTTCGAAGCTCAGGTAAGACAATTTTTTGCACATTTTTATGTAAAAGGGTGTGGAAAAATGTCATATTATGACAGTTGATGGTCATTGAAATCGAGATGTCTGACAGTCTGGCATGGGTCAGCAAGAAGGTTGTTTCAACCAGTTTCAACCGAGTCCAAACATTTGAAATGGCCTGAAAGTTGCTGAAACAGCTTGATTCTGCTCGATCACAACATTTTTTTTGTTTGATCTTGATAGTTTTCGTTGATATTAGACACAATTACTATATCTCGCGTAGCAAAAGGAAAAGGTAATGAACGAAAGAAAAAAAACAACCACCAGGATCCTGTGGCTTCTGATCACGCCAATGCAAATGGAGCCACCAAATTGGACCCTCGGACATGTAGTAAATTGGTAGCCATCATGCTGAAAAACTCTGAGCAGATGGACAAGGCTCTGGATCGCTTACATCGATGGAACATTCATGTAAAGCTTGACCTCAATTGGATTGCAAAAAATACATCAACAACTCTCAACATCGCAACACAAACACTTTATACAAGTGGCAATGTATCAGAAGACAATCCACTTGAAGTAAACAAGTTTGTTGTGGTTATAAAAAACAATGTATGTCATCCCCTGTTTCAAATATGAAGCTGCCGACTCTGATCATTTAATGTACTCTTGATTCGTTTTAGATGCTTTTTTTGGGTAAGATCTGTGCTCTCTACATTTACCAGAATGGTAAGCACGAGTGGATCACCAAATCGTCCACTCGATCTAAGCTCTCATATGCATCTACCCAGCTTTACATGTATAAAGGGAATCCTGGAGCGTGTAGTTTTGAAGAAAACTTTCCAAATCGCCTCATATTCTCGCATCTTGATATAGCAGATATGCACTATGTGTTTCCCCCCACCTCATCAATGAATATTACTGAACCCAAGGCTAACACCATATGGATTCCTCAAGCTTATCGTGCTATGTTAAAGGCTATGAGCCAGAAACAGTACATCAAGGCAATTCTCGAACAACTTGCTGTTGAACACGCTAAAGCTAGAAAAAAATAAGCTATACTTGAATTGTAATATCTAACTTGGTTTTTATTTCTCTCCACCTTATCTAGAGATTTGATTTTGTGTTATTTCTTCAAGTTGTTTCGCTTCATCTCTCCCAAATTCAAAAAAATACCAGTCTCTTTAGTCCCTTTTCTGAAACGTTTGACTGCTCTTTTTCTACTTCTTGATATTGAATTCTCAGACCCTGATCTCCCTCATGTGTAGAGATTCACTTTGATGTTTTTACCTGTTACAGCAGTGGACCGACTGCAGTGGCTGGCCAGGAACTGGAAACACAGTCCCTCCAGTGGCTGGCCAGGAATTGAATTACTCGTTTTTTTTAAAACTCAACTACATAACACTACATAGCTATACTACTCACTAGTCTATTTCTCTCTCAACAACTTCAACTCTTGTGATTCTTCTACCAAATTCCCAAAAAAATATGCAAGTTTTTCCGGAAAAAAAATCAAGATGTCTAATTGCTCTGAAACGCCCAAAAACACAGATTTTGAGGGTCCTTATGCAGATGGAAGGAATATTGGGACCTTTCTCCGAAAAAAAAAATGGTCCTTTGTCAACAGGTAGGAATCCGAGTTTTTTTTGTGAAAACCGGCGAAATTTGTGTAGGTAGGAGGGGAAAATTTCGGGATTTCCATTAGGAGGGTATATCGGGGCTTTCCAGGGTCCTGTTGGGATTAGATGATTACGAATTGATGTGTTATATGTGCTTTATCGGGAACAGGTTGTGTGTGACCTGAGTTGATTTTTCCTTTGTGATTTTCCTTTTTCCGCCGTATAAATAGATTGTTGTTTCCCCCTATCAGATTCTTTTCTCTATCGAAAAGAATCGGTAAGTCATTTTACCTTACTATCATCATCATCATAACGACATCTAGCTTTTACTATACGTCCTACAGTTATCATTTTTACTTATACTCATCTTTATTTGTATCACCTATATGTGCCATTTCCCTGTTGCTCTGTGCACAGGTTGGTTTCTTTATCTTTCTCTTATGTGTTGTTTCTCTTTACTGATCTAGTCTGTTGCACATGTGCTCAGGTTAGTTGATTTGTTTAGCTTCTCGAAAGCTTGTAGGCGCTGTTGCCTTTTGCTCACGTTCGACATGATTGCCCCAGGTATGAACGTTCTTGATCAAAAAGAATCTTTATTATTTTTACTGATACTCATCTTTATTCGTATCACCTATACGTGCCATTTCCCTGTTGCTCTGTGCACAGGTTAGTTGATTTGTTTAGCTTCTCGAAAGCTTGTAGGCGCTGTTGCCTTTTGCTCACGTTCGACCTGATTGCCCCAGGTTAGTTGATTTGTTTAGCTTCTCGAAAGCTTGTAGGCACTGTTGCCTTTTGCTCACGTTCGACCTGATTGTCCCAGGTTACTTTATTACATCGGCACAGCCAATCAAGCTTTACTAGCTATTCAATTTTGACTCTTTACAGGAATTTAAAACCCAAAGGTGTCCAGATTCTCGTGCGTAAAAGAATCATGTGTAAAACCCGGAGTGTAAAAATGTAGGGCCCCGACCCCGAAGTATAATTTTACACGTGATTTTTTACATTCCTTATGGTAGGTAAACAAACTAGGGTGTAAATATTGTTACAGGGGTCAAAACCCTAATTTTACCCTCAAAGTTCTTCACACTCCTTGTTGGACGTAAATCCTTGGAGTGCATTTTTCCAAAAGGTCCCCACCAAAATTCAGATTTGCACCCTACGTATTTACATACTCCTACCCCCCAATCGGCAAAGGCGGCTAGGGCATTACCAAAAGTTTTGATCGGCTACCTGCAGCTAATATGCCCCAACCTTTGTCAATGAAGGGCAAACTCTACCATGTATCCACCTTTCCTCCGTCAGCTTTCGTCGAAGTACACCACCACCAAACATCAACAATATCCTTCAAGCCCTTGCCCATGTCAACCAACACCAATACCGCCGATTACACCCATCTGTCTCATCATACCCAACCTACGAGCTGATCTATAAGAACCTCTCGCAATTTGACCACTCCCTTCTTACCCAACAGCCACTCTCAGAAGGCTCAATATCTTGACACGTCTTGTCTTATGCACAATGTCCCTGGTCATCCTGCGTAAGGAGGCCCCTGGCCTTCTTGATGGCTCATCCCAACCGATTCCACCTTTGGACATGGCCAAATTCCTTTTCTCAGATCTTGCTGTCCCTACTACTTCTCAATCGTACGACTCTGATGTTGAGAGACACCTTACGTCTCTATGACTTAAGTTCCAGATGCCATGAGTCTAGGATTAAATTATGGTTTAGTTTAAGAACCTTAATCCTAAAACCATAATCATCCCTTTATTTAATTCACGCCACCCTCTCCACGCGGGTATACTCTTTTCCTCATCCGTCATTCTACGGGAGGAAAAGAGTAAGTCAATTCCCTCATTCTATTCAACTCCTCTTTTTCTATTCTTAGTCCTATACATATCTGTATTCAGTCTCAATCAATTCATACTTGAGTCCTTCCGCTAATCATATTGATTCATCTCATTGTATTGTTTCATCTGACGACGCTAGATCATCCGCTGAAACCATTCGCGTTGATCCTTTTCCCTTTTTCTTTATCTTTACCTACAACCTTACAGGTCAGATAGTATTTGATAGAGACGCGTTATTTCTTTTACGATCTCGTCTAACTTTTCTTATTTCTCTTTATATTTGTTTTTGTTCTTATCTGATTGTACAGGTTAGTGCTTAGGTAGATTAGTGACAAGAGGTGATAGAGGCTCACCTCTAGTATTCGTCACGGGAAATCAGGTGAAATAAAATCCGTCATTCTACGGGAGGAAAAGAATCATCCGCTGAAACCATTCGCGTCGATCCTTTTCCCTTTTTCTTTATCTTTACCTACAACCTTACAGGTTAGTGCTTAGGTAGATTAGTGACAAGAGGTGATAGAGGCTCAACTCTAGTATTCGTCACGGGAAATCAGGTTAGTGCTTAGGTAGATTAGTGACAAGAGGTGATAGAGGCTCACCTCTAGTATTCGTCACGGGAAATCAGTCATAGTTATCTCGACGGATTTCGTCGCTTTTCATCTGATTCCAGAGTACCCATTTCAATCTACAACTGCCATCAAGTCTTTCAATTGTATTGGTCTTATCAATTTTCTCAAATTGCTTATTACTCTCGGTTATTTCCGTTAGATCAGTTCATATCCTTCTATTATCTCTATCACTACCTCATATTTACCTCCAAAACTTCACCAAAACTCCTCATCATGTCTCATCACTCTGATCACCAAAGCGCACAATCTGTGTCCCCTCCATTTATCAATTCTCCTCCTTTCTTCTTTCAGTAGGAAAGGGACTCAGGCCTTTGTCAGTATAGTGCTGATCCAGGCCAGAGCTGTGAGGGCTAGAGGCCATCTCGTGACCTGAAAGGTCACGAGTAGGCCAGTCTTAAGGTAACTTACTAACTCCTAGTGCTAATTGAAGGTGGTTCATAAATGGAACCACTTCAAATTGACTATGGAGTAGTGTTACCTTTGAAGAAGTAAGGGGGAGAGCCGGTGTCCCCCGCACCTAGGCTCTATGCCTAAACTGTAGGGTGGGAGGGATGGGAAATTATTCTTTGTTCTGTAACAAAGAGAGATGGAGAATAGTAAATAGAATAGGAAGTTAGTAAAATAAAAGTTGAGTGAAAGATTGGACGCGGGCAAGTGAGCTTGGGAGGGGAAGAAGGAGACCATCACTTATAGTCTCTCTTCCTCCGCAGGGTTCCTCCTTGCGATGATGTCTCTTTTGATCAAAGAGGTGATCTTGGATCACCTCAGATTATCCACGTATAGCCGTGGAGTGTGACTAACTATCCTACTTGAGTCAATCACTCAAATCGGGGTTTTCTTCATGGACAAGCTTGACATGTTGTACCTCTTGCTACTCAGAGCGATGCTCAGTCCATCGTTATGGTCACGCATGTGTCTGAGACACCTCAACCTACCCCTACCAAATTGAAGCAACACCCTCCCAAGAAAACTGGGAAAAAATTCAAGCTACCAGTTCCAGCCTTGGGTGAACTCGTCACCTTCATCGGTCACGGAACAACTTGCGATCCCCAAGGTTATCCTCTTTATTCAAATGGCGAGACAGTGTTTGTCCGCAAGCCTCACAACGACATCACAAACTTTGGTCACATCGCCTACACTCACACCCAAAAAACCAAAGGCACCAAGGATGGACCCTGGAAAACCATTTGGTATGCATGTCTTGGGGTCCTCCGCTGTGACGACGACTTTTGTGCATACACGGCACCTCCTCCCACTGCCAAAGGAAAAGCTGCTGAGTACATCAAGGAGTACGTACTTTGCTTGTTCTCACTTTCACCTCAATACAAACTGACTGTCTTTTGTTCACCTTTTCATCTATCTCTAGGAACCCCGTGTGCCTGGCAGTTGAGTGTAGCGGGACCCATATCTGGACACAATCTCCCGGCACCACCTGCCAAATTGACATTGAGAAGGACACCGGATGGGGCGTCCTTCACCATTCCGGTTTCCACGCTCACCCCTGGCCTGCCTTGAAAAAGGCCAATCCCTTGGCGATGTTGGACCTCACATAGGAGGTGGTGAAGAACCCAAAGGCCAGACCCTTGGTCCTTAAGGTGAGTCTTTCAACTGGAGTTTCCGCAAGTTATGCTCTATCCTGACATGAGTACCTCACAATGTTTCCTCGCCATGTCATGCTGTGTAGGTTGGCCAGGCTGGTGCTGGTCAGACGATTACTCCTCCGGTTGTGGATATACATCCTGTGTTTGCTAACGGTGGGCGTTTGGCATACTTACAAACGAGAATCGAGAGTAAGGACCACATTCCAGCTGTGAGAAGAGTTGATATTGGAGGAGAGTTTAAAGCAACAGTAAAAGAATAGGATAATCTAATTTCTTTAATTTAAATTGGAATCAGATAATTTTGATGAAAGCTTGGTTGAGCTGTCGGATTGATAAGTCACCGTGTCCTTGTGGCAGTCGCCCGACGACGAGCGCACACGGAGTGCCTTTGAGGCACAAAGGCGACTTGTGTGCGCTTGTTGACAAGCAAGCACCACACGGACATGGTGAGTGGTATACCTATGTTTTGATAGATGGCATGAGTTGAGGAGAAAGTTTTTGGACCTTCATATCTTGTGCTTATATCACTCACTAAGCTCAGGTATCAAAGGCTCAAAAGTTCAGTAGTCATCTTGTGATTTTGACGATACAACACCTTTGTTGTAAATAAAAGTGAGAATGACCCAATCCATAGATAGAATAGTAGCCTGAACATGTCTGACTCTGAAAGGATGTCTCTCGACTGAGGGAAATAACAAAACAAAGACAAATAGGGAGGAGGGCAACGATGCTAGATCAAAAGTAACCTTTCTTCAAGCAAATACGTAGTTGATAGGCATGACTTGATATTCCAGCATGTTGAAAGGTGCATACTTAAACAAATAATTCGAACAAAGGGATTGATCTTATGAACGTAGTAGGAAACAAAGAGGTCATCAACTGAGCTGAACAACATATGTATTCCATGATTGAATTGAGCGCACCTTTTACAACTCAGCATGCAGAGTTGTTCACAAGGTGCCTGGAAGTCCATTCTCTAGGCTCTTTCTTGTGAGCCTACTATCAATTTTGTCCTACCTTTTTTCCCAAAAAGGTGCCTCCTGCCTAGGCCTATTACTCTTAAGGCTGAGACGGGAGGCTGTACGGGGGAGCCCGGGCCCCGGCTCGCGCTCTGGTTTCTTCTTGGTTAAAATCTAACCGTTTGCCAAGAGTGCGGGCCGTTACCCAGCTGGGTGGGTGGGAGGTACAAACAAAATTTACAATGATGATGAACAAAATTGAGAGACTTCGAACGTGTTGATTGATTATCTGGATAAGGTTCTGTGGAGTCGGGTACGGTTGAAAATCTCAGATTTGGAATCTCTCAAACTGAGAATTTCATTGTATGGTTGTTAGTGCCAAAGGCTTGTAACTTTCAGACGGGGCAAAGCCCCGTGTCAACTCCAGTCCATGGGGTAAATTTCAAAATAATCAACTTTTGAAGCTTTGGCATCATTGAAGATTTGCCCATTCCCTTCTAAGTTCTAATATCAAAGTCATGGCCGTCAATAAACGCTGTCAGGCTCAACGCCACCGTTGGCGTGGATCACCGACTCCAAGGCCATTGAAAACTGCATCAAATATAACTCCCAGTATGGCAATTCATCCAATCACCAACAATCACCTTAAACTTGACTCTCAAGAAAGCAATCAATTGGATTTCAATTCTCAAGATCAAGATGTATTAATTGATATAGATGGATCAGACTTCAATTCTGAATCTCAAGACAAGAATCAACCTGAGCTCGACTCGCCAAATCCTGTTATCATTGAACCAGAAATTGATCATCATAAGAGCACCAAAAAAGCTGATAAACCAATGTTCAAAACAACACGTCAGCTTGCTCGCATCCACCAAAAATGGGAGAAACTCAAAGTTAGCACTGAAAAAGCCGAATCTTATTATACTAGCCAACTTACTTCAAATTCACGTTCTAATGAACAATATGCCATCCTGCTTGAATTGTGCGAGTACAATAACCTTCTGAAGGAACTTAATCTCAAAAGCCGAGGATCTTGTAGTATAGAAGCCTTGAAGGCAGTAGCAAAGGCATCTCTTTGTTGGATGATTGGACCTCACTCTGGATTGGTTGGCGGAACTGGTCATGCACCTCGGATCCGGAAACAAGCAGCTTATCTGATAATTCATGGCCACTTGATTGAACCACAAAACAGTCGTTCCACCAAGCATCCTTCAATAATCGACAATCCTGAGGTTCTTCAGATGATCAGAGATTGGCTTCCAACTCACAAGGTTGGCAAGGTATGTACATACAACACTTTGAACCCAAATTTGAATCTTTTTAACAAGTTCTCCTTGATTTAACTACTCAGGTCACACCCGAAAAGCTAGTTAATCATGTCAACAAAGAAATTTTACCTAAGCTTGATGAACATCCAGATAGTATCACTTTAGCTACAGGTAACAAATGGATGCATAAACTTGGGTTACATGTTAAAGCTCAATCTAAATGTATCTATTATGATGGGCATGAACGTGCGGATTTTTGTTTTTAAGCGACAGGATTTTAATAAGCAACTCATTGAATTCAGCAAACGCGAAGTTGATTACGATGGAAAGGACCTTGATCAAATTGTACCTCCAAAACTTCAAGGCTCAACTCAAGAGATTGTTTGTATCTATCAGGACGAGTGTACTATTCACACGGGCGAGGAACCAAAATTTGCTTGGTTGTCAGAGAAGGACTGCGCGCTCAAGCGCAAAAGTGAAGGAAAACTGATGCATCTTTCAGACTTTGTTGAAAACTAGCCTATTTGGCGGCAGAGCCGCCCCGGGATTTGTCATTGAGGCCCCTCATTGCATAATTCCATCTTCATTATTCTCTCTAGCTTTATTTACTCTCACTGGCTTTTCAATGCACACCTTGGCAAAAACCCTTACTGCTTTGTCTGACTTGGATGTTGGTCCATGTCAATCAAGCTTGATAAAATCAATTTCACATGTAACTGATTTTTTATTAAACTATAAACAGCATTGCAAATTTAGCGCATCAAATATACGTGTTTCAAAGTTAATCATAAACACACCAAAACATATCTGCCACACCACTCAATGTTCTCACAAAGTAAATAGGTTTCAATTTGATACCTCTGCCCAGCTGCAGTTTAACAACAATATGCTGTCAATAACATATACACACTACAACATTGGCACTCAATTAACCTCATGCAAGCATGCTCATTTTTGACTTTGCCACAGCGCACATCTCGAGTTTCAGTGCGCCCATCATTATGATGTATATTACATAAACTTAAATCCCTAAGCACCCCCCTTAAACAAATTCAGCCAGCATTTATGCTATGAACTAGCATATCAGCGGCGGGCGCCGCTTCCAAGATATCACATTATGTGGATGGCATCTATTGGATTTCTTCTAGGTGACACAATACCCATCATGATTGATCTTGTGATGACTCTTGAAGAAATCACTTTGACAGAATTCATAGGAGTCAGCAAAGATGGAGTTTTAAAACTTTTATGATTGACTTTATTAAAACCTTCCTTACCAATGTACATCAACAGCCAACCTATTAGTGATTGTGAATGACAGATATACACACTCAACAATTTTTTTGAAAGAACACCAAGGTTTATGTACTACCAATGTGAAAGACAATACTGGCTGAACTTAGGTACCTTGTTAGGAAATACATAGTGTACTAAGCCACATGTATTGGATCTATGATTCAGAAGATATGCAAGTCCCACATTGGATCAGACTTCAATCTTGAGCTTTATTTTTTTCTAGAAATGGAATAAGAATATGAATAAGAAGAAAATGGATCTACTTTGATCAGGGTAAAGTTTGTATAGGTACAGTAGTATTGAAAGTTCCTGTACACAGCATCCTCATGAGTGTTAGGTACCAAGGCTCTGATCAAACATCATCTCTGGGTGATCTCAACCCTAAACCTACTTCCTGTGTATGTTCTACGTCATCTTGTGTTTAGTTTTCAATCAAGACTTCCAAAAGTCTCCATTGCCAGATTGCTTCCCTTTTGCTTTCTCAATAGGCTGATGGGTTTGAATAATAATCAGCTTAAGTTTTGAGATTAGTCACTTTCAAGTCAATGATAGCATCTGCTGAAGGAATTAAATGGGTTCGCATGCTATGAATAATCTCAACACCTCATCTGTAATCACTTCTTATTTGTATGAATGGTGTTGACTTGAATTGTCTCAGCTTACAGTTTCAGAATGAAAAGGACAACTGTGATGAAGAAAATGATGTAAAGTCATTTCATCATTTACTTTTGTGCTTGTAATTTCAGAGAGACATCCATTCACTTCTATTGTTCTAAGGTGGTATATGACAGTTCATCGGGGTTAAATTAAGAAAGGTAACTGAGTAACATCTTATGGATCCTAATTCTGTAAATTTCGGGTTTTGGATTTGAGTGTCCCATGGTCTTGAAAGCATATTGACCGTTGCTGAGAAGAGTTGAGAAAGTTGTTTGGTGTAAGACCCTTCTAACCAAAGAAGCATTTCTGTACAAAGTATGAGAAAAGAGGTCAAAATTAATTATATCAATGTCATAGAACCAATGGAAAGTTTCTTACCATCGATTGGAAATTCAGGTAAAACTTGGGCTAATGGGATCGAGATTACATACAAATCTTCCGGCAATAATTCTTTTAAATAAGATGCTACAAATCCTCCTAATACGGCAGCTGTTACATTATCTGGATCTCTTTCTACCATCAATGCATAATATAATTTCTTGGTTAAATTGAAATTTCCTAAAATGTTGCCTAATTTGACTCCTGCAATCACCACTTCACCTGATGAACCTAATCCTCGTCCAAATGGAATTTGATTTTCGATATGAAGTGTTAATCCATTTGGAAATGATTTGATTTTGTTTGATTGTAAGATGTATGATGCTACTCTTGTCATTAAATTTTGATATGGATCTTTTGGTGCTTCATTTGATCCTAAACCTTCATAAGTTAAGTTAATTTTGATGTTGAGTTTGAATCAATTTGTAAGTTGACAGTTAAATAAAGTGATAAAGCTAATCCCAATACATCAAAACATGGTCCTATACTTGCAGAAGTTGATGGAACTCGTACGATCCACTGTCAAATCAAATCTAAATCTCAAGTTAGATTCCACCAAGATTCTAATGATGAATCGCTATGCAAACAAAGAGAAGTTTACTTTACCAATCGATTTCATTGGTTCTTCTTTGATCTTCCTCACAATCCGCTAGTATCCTGTTAGCATTCCGATCTAGTTCCATATTAAGTCAGGTAACAACAGTGACCATCGATCGAGGACCATGATACTTGTCTATCATTGGCTGATGTTGATTGACGATTAGAGCCAGTTCTTCGAAAAGTGAAGTCAGTTGAAGAAGACATGGTTTAGGTTGTGATGTCCCTGTTCCCGTTGGTCAAGGAAGGCTGCTCAATGTTCACACAAAATTGCAGTAAGCTGCTAAACCAGCCTTAGACATTAATAAAGGTGAAAATTCAGTCTAAGATAAAACAAAAAAACATTCCTTTAGTTAGCTCTTTTTTCTTGTGGTGGGTTTGGTGATGAACATACCATCACATCTAAATGATTATATCCATTCATATTCATTAGGTTTTGAATATTGTTTCTCATAGAACTTTCATGTTCTTCTAGTTGATGAAGTTTTTGATCGAGATACCATTTGGGCTATCGAAAACAACCAAAAAAACAATGAGTTCAATGAATAAAACGTAGAACCGATTCAAGTGGTTGATGGTTACCTTGTCTGATTGATATGTAGACCTTTGACTATCAAATCGGTCACTAAACCTAAGTTCAAGAGTTCGTACAACGGCTTTGATTGCAATTAAATTAGGTAAAGGAATCCAAATCATTCTATAATTCAAATCGATTGGTTTTTTGAGGATAAGTCAATCATTCTATGCAGGTTTCCTTACTTCACTTACCACAAGGTCCCTACTGCCAAACAAATCGCAGACAGGGTATGGGATCGACCTGATGAACCTCCTAAGTTACTGTTGATCGCAGTCTTGGGGCAGTAGTCAATTCTCCTAAGCTGCAATCAAGATTCAAGTCCAAAAAGAAAATGAATGTTAGTGATTGAGTCAATTTGAGGCAAAAAGAAGAAATTGATTGACTTAGTTTGGAATTGACAGATAGTTTGAAATGATTTGAACATCCAAATCGAATTTGGGTTTAGTTGGCTTGATGGGATATTAGATCGGTAATGGCCATTGAAGTTCTTCTTCAAATACTTAAATCAAATTACTTGAAAGGAAGAAAAAAGATTCAATCAAAATTCAAAATCAATATTTTGATTATTTGCCATGAAATCAAAAAAAGTTGATGATTCGAATGATGATTTGTATTGAATTGAATGTGATTTCATGAAATAATTTTAACATGTTCAAGTTTGATTTATTTTTCAATTCAATCGATTTAAAACCTCGATATTTTTAATAAGTTCCATTGATTCGTTTATGACATTTTCAATCTTTTCATCATCATCTTCTTTTTTGTATCTCTTAGGATGCTTTCTGCTCGGGTTTGAACATCTAATAATAACTTATACCAAATTTTTAAATGTTGAAGTTGGTTTAACCATCCGATTCGGGCAGTTAATGTCTTCGTGAAGGTGTTTGATGTAGGGTTTTGAAGGTGATTGATAAAATCGTTTTCTAATTTTAGGTATGATTCATGGGTTTCTTCAGTTTTTGTTTTTAGGTTTTCAAGAGATTCTTTACTTGAATCGATCCACTTGACCAAATTCAATCAAGAGTTTGAAAACTGTAGTTATCATCAAATCAGTAAGCTGTTTGTGAAATGATTTGATAAGATGGGATGATGACCTAACTTGTTCATGAAGTGTATCAAATCCAATTTGAAGTTGGTTGTGATAATTTGTCAAGGCAAATGAGATTGAATTAAGTTCATTGGAGCTTGAGTTTGATGTTGAAGTTGATTTGCTCTGTTGAAAGTTTAGATGAATATGCTCGAATGGATTGATAGGAAACTACTTGGATCAAGTGATTTGGTGGGTATATGTGGCAAGTGAGAGGATAGTGTGAAGATTGGTAGGTGGTGAAGAAACAAGTTGACAAAGGTATGGGGAACAGACTTGGGGTGGGGCGCGTGGAATTCAGGTTAAATCTGGTGAACGTGTAAACCCGGAAATTTCTAGTAGGGATTGGGAGTTTAATCTGGTTTTGCCGGCGAACACGGTTTGCCTTTAACATTAATGATATACTTAGCTGTAAACTCAACACCTGTGCTAGCCCGAAGATCGCTTATGTTCAAAGGTTTCATGCTACTTTGCAACTCATCTCGCTGATGCGGAAGGCGCTGACCTTGCTCATCATAATCCCTGCAATTCAATTGGTGATTTCGACGTAGCCACCCTTACCCTGAGGTTGCGTAAGGCCCAAGTCGGGTGCTATCCCGACGACAATCTGGCAATTTTTGCCGCAGTCTTTGAAATGTGTCAACACTGATTTCAAATTCGAGAGATCTGCTAGGCAAGAGTGGCAGGCCGCCCCCGGGCTTCTACTTACTTCAAGAGAGACAGGCGTCTTCGACAGCCTCCATGGGGTGTTGCCCAGCACTTGCACGAAAATAAAATTGCAGACAATGAAATGGGTTGAGTTTCCGTTTCAAACTGGTCACGACTTCTCAACTCTGCATTGCGTCCCACTCATTACAACACATTGACGTCATTATTTACAAACTCCAAAAAAATTTCATCCCCCTATTACGAAGCATCAACAACGTCCTGATGGTACAATCAATAATTAGCACTGTATTCCCATTTTGGAACTACAGAACGGACTTACATTCAGTCCACTAGAATTCCCTTGTAAACAATGTTCATTGTCTCATTGACGTTGGCAGGAACCGACATACAAAGTTTGACATTGTTGACGCTTGTGGACCTCGAGAGCGCCACGTACAACTGTCCATGGGAGAAAACGGGGCAGTTCGTACTCCGAGGCTTCAGCTTCCACAATGGTTAGATTGCAATACCTATAATGAATAGGACGAGAAGTTCGTCAGTTCGTACTCCGAGGCTTCAGCTTCCACAATGGTTGAGGGAAGGAAGCTTCTGCCGGAGACGAACGGAAAGACTACAAGTAATACAGCTGTACAAAACACGTGATCTGCTGTGGCGCAGTCGTGTACTCTCAACACCCCCCCCACGACTAGACACAGCACCCCTCTTCTCAACAAAAAAAAAACAGCAAACCAAAAAAATAAAGAAAAAAACAGAAAACACACAAGATAAAATTGATAAAAGATAATAGAAAAAAAATTAACCCTCTAAACTCAAATTCTTCTTCCCAGCTGCAAAAAGATATGGTCCCAGTGCCTTTGTTAAGATGTCTGCTTTTTGATGTTTTGATTCCACCCAGTGTAAAGTAACCGTGCCTTTGAATAACTGTTCATTGATGTAATAAAATTCCCTCTCAGTATGACGTGTTCTTTTATTTGAAGAGTTATCCTTCGAAACATGAATTGCAGACGTGTTATCGCAATGTAAAGCCACCGGTCCCATTGCCCCTATGACATCACTGACTAAATTCCTCAACCACACTGCATCTCTTGCTGCCGTCCCCAATGCCATGTACTCCGCGTGACAAGTCGAAGTTGCAACACACCCTTGACGCTTCGAAGTCCATGCTAACGGGCACCCCATGAAAAACGTCACAAAACCATGCACCGACCTTGCATACTCTCCTCCCCAATTCGCATCCACATACGTATGCAGCCCCGTCTTCACCTCCCCTTTCAACGGCTTCAATTTCAACTTCACACATCCACTCGTCTTCAGATACCTCAATACACCCTGAATTGCCTCCCAATGTTGTTTCGTCGGTCTAGCGGAGAATCTCGCAAGAAAATTCGTAGCATAAGTAAGATCCGGTCTCGTCGCCACCGCTAGATAATTTAAGCACCCAATTACTGATAGGTATTTGGTCTTGTCGATTTCTTCTTCCTCAGCAGTCGGCGAAGTGGGTAGGTTCGAAGAATTGAGCGGTGTCGTCGATTTTCGGTCAACTTCAAGAAAATCTCGAATAATCTTCGTTGTAAGTCCTTCTTGCGATAATTCAAAAGATCCATCTTCCAATCTCTTCACATCAATTCCAATAATACAGTCAAGCTTCTCAGACCACCTAATCTTTAAATCTTTCGTCAACTCCTTTCCTAACTCCCTCAACAATTCAACACTGCTCCCAGTCACCACCCCATCATCCACATGCACCCATACAATACACACCTCATCTCCTCTTCTACATACATACAGCGATTGATCAAATTGACTTGGTCTGAATCCTAATTTTTTCAAAATCTTCTCGAAATGTTTCCACCAACATCTTGCACCCTGTTTTGTCCCATACAAAGCCTTCACCGCTTCTAAAATCTTGTTCAGCTTTCGTGCCTCATCCATACACCCTGGAGGTAGTTGAAAATAAACCTTCTTTGTAATGTCGCTATGTAAGTATGCGGCCGTAACATCAAAAGAATGTACTTCCCAGCCCATGACTGCTGCTAGAGTAAGCAAGAAACGTAGGGAAGACATGCAGGCGGTCGGCGCGAAAGTTTCGTCGTAGTCAATACCTTCTCGTTGAGAAAACCCTTGTGCGACAAGTCTAGCTTTAAATTTGATAGGATTTCCCATTGCATCTAGTTGTTTATGCGTAAACACCCACTTCAAACCCAGCACATTCACATTCTCAGGTCGATCAATCACTTTCCACACTCCCATCTCATCCATCGCTTTCAATTCACCTTCAATCGCTTTCTTCCACTCATCTGAATATTGATCTTTCATTGCAGCCGTATAAGATTTAGGCTCCTTCAATCCAGCTGAAATGTTTACGTTCACACTCATAAGTTCTACGTATTTGTCTTCTTCCAAAACTGTGTTTTCAGCCGTGAAATCACCAAGTTTCAAAGCATTAATAATGAATTCTAAACCTCCTTTCTTTACTGGATTGTCGAGGATTTTATTTATTGATTTCGAAGTTGTAGGTCCTTCGGGTGTAGCTTGAGTTTTTGAGTATACAAATTTATCTTCATAGGGAAAAACCGCTATACCACTCTTAATTAGAACCTTCGATCCAGGATCATAAAATACCCAGCCTTTCCCACCTTCCAGATAACCAATCATCATACACCTCCTTCCTCTTTCGTCTAACTTTCCATTACGTTGTGCTTCGTGCCTGTGAACAAACGCAGTCGACCCAAAAGTTCTAATGATGTCCAATTGAGGTTTGTGACCATAAAACAATTCATATGGAGTACTATCTCCCGTCAAAGAATTCGGTAGACGGTTATGCAAGTAGCATGCTGCTACATAAGCAAATGACCAAAAAGTTTGAGGTAAGTTCGAAGCCGCCAGCATCGTCCTCCCCATTTCACTTATGGTCCGGTTAAGTCGTTCAGCTACTCCATTCTGCTCAGGTTCGTATGGATTTGAGTGTTCATGAACGATTCCTTTTGATTTTAACCAATTACTGAAAGTTGACTTGATGTATTCACCACCTCCGTCAGTTCTAACATGCTTGACCTTGAAATTCGTCTCCCTCTCCCATTTGCTGATTACTTTCATGAATACGTCGGGAACTTCTGATTTCGCCTTGATGATCACGATTTCAGAAAAAGTAGTAGCTACATCACGAAATGTAACGGTGAACCTATTACCATTAACATCTTCAGGAAATGGTCCCATAACATCTGAGACAATGACATCGAGCATACCATATTCTCTTCCTGTACGTCCTAGTTTGCGATGTCTAGTACTTTTACACATAAGACAATCTTCACACGTGAAGTTACCACTTGGTATGGAGTTCGGTAATCCCAGGCCTAGGCGTCCATGACACAGTTTACGTATCCGCTTCATGTCAACATGACCAAATCGTCGATGCCACAGATAGGCAAGATCAACTTCCTTCTGGCTACTCATCACTTGAACTTTCCCAACACTCTCAGGCTCATGATCAGATAAAACAGGTGATATCATTGCGTTCAAAATCCATCTTCTATTACAATACGATGCAATTAGAGACTTTCCACCCGGCATCCTCATTACCACATCTTTTCCCCAAAACCATATCTTAGCTCCAGCTTCAACTAACGCCGCCTGTGAGATTAACGTTGATGTTGCTTGAGGACTGTAAAAAACGTCTTTGATGATATAATCACTTCCGTCTTCAGCTTTGACCTTCAGACTTCCTTTTCCTATAACAACAGCATTATCTCCATGAGATGCTGTCTTCATCTTGATAGGAGAGGACAGTGGGGCATAATCAAGGAAAAAAGGCAAAGCACTGCTTACGTGATGCGTTGCTCCGCTATCCAAGAGGTATTCAATGGGAGTCGCATCTACTGAGTTGCTTTCCGCGCTCCACGCCACGGTTGATGCTGAGATCTGCGTCGGTGCGTAGTTTGATTGAGCAGTCGACTGATCTTCAATTTGAGTGAGTCGAGCTTGAATCTGATCAGATGGATAGAGTGTCTTGTACGCATACCATCGATTATTGGTACACTTCAACCAGTCATTGAAATGAGGAGCGGTTCGATTTTTAAATCTCTTCTTCATTGGACAACCTTCTAATCCATGCCCAAACCCTGCACAATGAAAACATTGCCAAATCCCTTGATGAACTTCTTCAGGAGCCGATCTAGGAGGTACAATTGGTTTGATTTCTGATTGATCTCTTTGAGCACGATTCTTAAAAACTGGTCCAGGCGGCGTCGGTCCTGAAAATTGACTGGTCGGCCCTTGGCTAGGTTTCGCACGCGCAGGCGGGGTCCAATTCGTGTTCGATCTATGATTCGGAGTATTGCTCCATCTAGAAGGACTCAAGGTATTACCAAACGATGCTGCCAGCGTTTGGATTTTGTCACTTTCGTGGACTGTACGACGAGTCGTGATGAGGTTCTGTATAGCTGCTCGTACTTCGGTCGATGAAAAAGAAGACTTGTCGGTCCTATAGCGTGCATCTAAACTCGCATTGATGATATCCATCCCATATTCGCCAGTTGTTGGTGAACATAGTTGATAGACCATAGCTTTAACTTGATCCTCCTCCCACTTAAAACCAGCTGACTTCAACTTCTCAAAATCTTTGTTTACATCGTTCACAAACGTCATCAAATCAGTAGTCGCAGCATCGAATTTCCTAAACATAATCGATCTGAAAGTAACGTATTGAGCCGTTCTTCCACCTTGTTGAAAAAGGTCTTCCAAAGCAGCCATAGCGTCATGTGACAGGGTAATCGTATGTATAAGGTCCTTCAGTTCTTCACAGATTGTAGCATTGATAACTCTCGCGGCACATCGATCTATGGCCATTTCGATTGGTGAGTTCTGATCAGGTCTATCTCCATCCCAGTACACCTCCATTCCAGTCATCTCCCATACAGCACGTGAAGTTCTGATCTTCCACCTCGCTATGTTTGATCCATCTGCAGATAGTTTATCTATACCAGTAGTGAAATTATGAACATTATCATGTTTCCTATTTAAATCTTTAAGCCTTTCGGCCAACGGGTTATCCATAGTAGGGGAATCTTCACGAGACATGACGATAGTCCTCTCGTTTTGGGATGAGGTAGAAGAAGGATGATCAGGGAGACGGAAAAGAGTATCTCTACGGCGGGAAGAGTCAAGCAACGACGGGTTCAGATAAGATCGGGGGTTATCGGGAAAGCTTCTAGCCGATTCGTTCAGTAAGTTCGATTCGTTGTTCGGGGTATTCTCTCGAGTTAAGGTTTCTTCAGTATTCAAACGTGTTTCTTGTTCGGGGTTTTCTCTCTCTTCGGTTTCAGATTGGGTTTTCGATTTTTGAGATTGAGTTTGAGATCTTGTCCTCGGGTGTTCTGATTCGGAACGGGATGGTGATCTAGAACGGGAATTTGAAGTAGCTCGAGATAATGGCCTTCGAACGAATTTTCCTTTCGGTGGAGTACGCGGTAACATAAGATCGGACGCTGAACTGGCGGTTCAGTCTTACTCTATGAGCAATAAGCGAGTCGTATCAGTTGGTATCGCAGAGGCTCATAACCTATAATGAATAGGACGAGAAGTTCGTCAGTTCGTACTCCGAGGCTTCAGCTTCCACAATGGTTAGATTGCAATACCTATAATGAATAGGACGAGAAGTTCGTCAGTTCGTACTCCGAGGCTTCAGCTTCCACAATGGTTGAGGGAAGGAAGCTTCTGCCGGAGACGAACGGAAAGACTACAAGTAATACAGCTGTACAAAACACGTGATCTGCTGTGGCGCAGTCGTGTACTCTCAACACGTACAACTGTCCATGGGAGAAAACGGGGCTGGGTAGGAAGACGACCACATTTTCCAAACTTTGGCCTTGCGACTTATTAACTGTCATACAAAAAGCCGGCGATACCGGATATTGGAAACGATAGAACGGCACCGGTACCATCGCATTACCACCGTGATTGAGATTGATTCGCGGAATGGTCACGTTTCGACCCTTCCGGCCACCGGTTATGATCTTGCATGTAAGAAACGTCCTTGCCACGTGCGTAATCAAGAGCCTCGTTCCGTTGCAGAGACCCTGTTTGAGATTCAAGTTTTGCAATAAAATGATTGGCATTCCTGCTTTCAATCTAAGCTCATGAACAGGAAAATTAGGCACCGAGAATGAATTCTACGGAATGCGACATGTGCCAAAGTGACAACTTGAAATTTCAATTTTTGAAATTTCAGAATTCCCGGGTCAGAAACTGACAAAACTGGATGAAACATCAGATTTAACTCAAATACTGGTCTGAAACCCCTTGTATTTGGAATAAAACCATACTTCCTGCCAGTTTTCACCAGTTCCCAAACCACAACCCTGAATTTGACCGCGGAGTTGGCACTTTGGCACAAATAATACACAAAAATTTCAAAACATCATATTTCAACATTACAAATTTCACAAACTTGAACAGGGACAAAACTCAAAACCTATCCGGTACCATCAGACAACTGTAGCAGCCAAAACCTACTGTTTCCACAATTCATAGTCCACCTAGCCATGTCTTACCCACTGGTTCAGTCATTGGACTAGAGGAATAGGGCACCTCAGCCTAGGTGGTCTCTCTTTCACAGTATAAATACCGCTGGCTCAAGCTCAATTCAATCAAGAACTTAACACTAGGTGGTCCCACTTTCACAGAAGTACCACCTAGCCTTAAGTGGGCTCAAGCTCCAGACCACGGTACCAGTGGTACATTTATATCAGTACCACTTGCTCACGCTCCAGCAAATCGACTGGAGCTGTAGACCACCTCAAACTAGGTGGTCCAACTTTAATAGAAGGACCACCTAGCCTTAAGTGATCTGGAGCTCCAGTCGATCGACTGGAGCTTCAGACCGCCTAACACTAGGTGGTCCGTCTATCAACGTTGGATCACCTAGTGTTAGGTGGTCTGTAGCTCCAGTCGATC
>NW_006768781.1:986525-1015109 GCF_000204055.1 Melampsora larici-populina 98AG31
AGCTCTAGGGAGCGACTGGAGCTCCAGACCACCTAAGGCTAGGTGGTCTGTCTATTAAAGTTGGACCACCTAGTGTTAGGTGGTCTGCAGCTTCAGTCGATCAACTGGAGCCGTAGAAGTGTGGAACCGGAAGGAAGAGAAGGATCTTCATTCCACTCTGAATGTGCAGATCAAACTGGTAGAAAACTCCAGATTTTCTTGGGGATGTTTAGGATCTTTTATAATTGGTGGTGTCAGAGGTTTGATACCCAATTTGAGGTACACCAATGATACCCCAGCTGCAAGCGTTTTAGCTACTATGAAGGCTGCAGCGGAAACAAAATAAGAAGCAGATATAGTATCAAGGAAACAATATGCATCAGTACTCACACCTACATCATGATGCTCTTGCCAATTCCGAACTGAGTTTTACACTTGTTTTCTTTCTCTGTGGACATTTTTTGTTTACTGTCAAATTTTTAATGTTGAAATTCGATTTTTTGAAATTTTTGCGTATTATTTGTGCCAAAGTGCCAACTCAGCAGTCAAGTTCAGGGTAGTGGTTTGGAAACCAGTAAAAACTGGCAAAAAGTACGGTTTCATCCCAAATACAGGGGGTTTCAGACCAGTATTTGAGTTAAATCCGATGTTTAATCCAGTTTTGTCAGTTTCTGACCCGGGAATTCTGAAATTTCAAAAATTGAAATTTCAAGTTGTCACTTTGGCACATGTCGCATTCCGTAGAATTCAATATCTCTGGAGTTAACGGATCGCAGGTGGTGGAGTCGTCGTTAGTATCGATGGAGTTGGAAACAAATGTGTCACCGTTCAAAACGTCCAGCATCTCTTCGTTGATCGCCACCACCGAACGGTTTAACGGTGTTATAATACATCGTTCACTGTAATATGTAGCGAGATCATTCCAATTCCGCTGCGAGACCAAAGCATTAGCCTTGGAGTATAGCTTTGTTGCTGTTCTCTTGTCAAAAACCTTGGTTGGTGGTATACACTTTACGTTGATGTGCTGCAACGGCACCAGTGCCTCTGTGCTATCTTGAAGCTCACCTGACCCTAGTTCCAACAACCACGCAGCGTAATCGATGTTCCGTTGCTTCATTGCCGAATTACGATTGTCATTTCCCAACAGCCTGACGTTGGTAACCAATGCATATTGCTCAACCATTGGCCATAGATAAGACCGTCTGAGAGACGCTGTAGCTTGTTGTGCTACGCTCGCTCGGGGGATCACCGGCAATGTTTGCCTAAAATCTCCCGAAAAAAGCATGATGATTCCTCCAAATGGTTTGTCAACACCTCTTAAATCCCTGAGCGACCTGTCTACGCAATGGACATCCTCTTTATTCTGCATTGAAATCTCGTCCCAGACAATGACCTTGCAATTTCTCAACCGGGTAGAGACTGCGTCTCGTCCCGAAAAGTTGCACGTTGACGTCGCGTCCGAATTCAGGGGTATTTTAAATGCCGAGTGGGCAGTCAAGCCTTTATATAATAACAAAGCAGCAATTCCGGATGATGCGACTGCGAGGACCGGAACCTTCATGGCATTGCAATAATGGAGGATCGTATTTAGCGTAAATGTTTTGCCAGTGCCCCCTGGGCCATCGAGGAAGAAGAGGCCATTGCTACCATCACTGAGTCGATTTCGGATCGCTTCGAAAATGGCTAACTGTTCTTCGTTCATCGTTGCAAGCTTTTCCATGACAAAATCCCCACTGGCCGCCATTGAGAAATCATTGTCATCACAATCAAAAAGAGTCCCGTACCCCTCCAAACAACTCAGACTTGGCCGCGATAATGACAACACCGTCAGATTGAGACCAACCTCTTCAAGAGCCTGCTCCATGCGACATAGACCGAGTGTCCTGATCATTTCCCCAGTTGGCTCAACCTCCGCGTTTACCTGCTTCATCGCATACGCGCAATCGTCGCACATTGCATTGGCAAATAAATCCCAAAGTCGCCTCGGATTGCTAGCGGGTCCATACTTCAGAATTAGGGCGAAGACTGAACGCAACTGGTAGGCACTTTGAGTTTGCGAACACTCTTCCATGGTGGCCACGAAATGGTCGTCATTCAGGAGGAGGCCGAGTGCCGCCGCCGCGCCATTAAAGTTTTCGTATGTAACTCCACCGACAGTTCGTAGATTCTCGAAAGAGGTGGGGCCTTTGACATGGAATAGCAGCAAGCGTAAAAAGTATCGATCTCCTTGAGAAATACTTGCGAAATAGACCCGGGGAACTGTTTTTGATTTATATGTCCTTACCAACCACTCATTCACGTCCGAATCCCACCGGAAGTGACAAACCATTTCCGGATACGTTAAGGACAGGACAAAAATTTTTGCTTTTTCCAAATAATAGTTGTAGTCACATAGAGCAAAGAACTGAGTAAGTGGTGTTTGTGCTGCCTTTCCCGAGTCGATTTGATTCTGGAGGCCTTGCATGGTGCGAAAGTATAGAATGTTGTCTCAAGGCATATGAAGTGGAAGGCGTTCGACGGCTGGATACCGGCTCGACATATGAAACTGAAAGAGCCGCCAACACGCTGCCGACAATGTGGTCAGTATTATTCGATTCAGATTTAGGACATCGCACTAACCCTCAGTCCCAGTCAAGCTGCGTCCATCGACATATATGTCCAACTCGTTATCCGCAGACATAGCGAGAGAAGCGCGGTCATGTCCTTTGGTTATATACTTGTATAGATACTTCAATGCCTGTATACTCACCGCGACCTCCACGTTAATGTGACATCGATACTTCATCAATAAATAAGTGTTGTATGGCACCACATCACGATTGGTGTACGTGTAGCCACCCTTTATGAACTGCCGGCCATTGTCTCTACGTTGGTAGGCTGGATAAGACTCATCTGTCATCATTGTGTTTTTGACAAATTCCTTAGGAAATCCGGATCAACACTTTCCTTTCTTCCAGCAAGGACTTTCAGAATTACAGGGGCCGTGGAGCATAAAGCTGGTTACCAAGTCAAATAATACTGGTTCTGTGTCTGGATCGGGGATCTCGGCTCGAACAATGAGATCAATTGCTCCCGGAGTCCTCGGTGCGCCACCCTTCGCCATGATCGGAATGAAGTGAGCATGAGGTCTTCCCCTGTTTTGGAATTCGATGGTTGAGACATGAGAACATCCTGGCCCCAGCCTGCCCTTCTTGTTCACGTCGTGCATCATTTCTTCCCACTTCATGTTAAAGACTCTTGTCACAATATCCGGCCTATCAATCGCTACCTGGCCATACTCCAAACAGGACTGCACCTCTGGCCAATTGTCGTTCGCAGTCATTGTGATAAAGAAACTCGGTTGACCATAGTGCCTCACCAACGCCATTGCGTCGTAATACAATTGTGTCATTGCTCGTGGACCTCCGATGTGAGACGCAGGTAATATTACGCGCCGGCCAAAACAAAAATCATTCCGTCCGAGTGATTCGACAGCGCCAGAATAAAGATCCGATCTGATGGTGTCCTGGTGTGTTCTGAAATAATGGATTTGTTGATTTTCCACGCATGCGTAAAGATCCGTTGCCAATTCTTGAAGTAGCATGTGCGAAGAGAGGATTGTCAAGAATTCGGATGGAGGCTTAAACAACAAATAAGCGAACCATTGCAGGGTGGACACCCTCTGACCAGTATCTGTAACAAATGTGGATTAGTCTGAGATAATGTGGAGAGCGGATATCACTAACTTTGGGGATTTGGGACTCTATAATATTGATCATAACCGGCCTGGCCGAATGGAAACAGGACTGGATATCGTAGTGGCAGATAACCGGTGTGGAGTTCGGAGACTCTCTTGAAGCCTCCGTCGACGCTGTGAAGGATCAAATCTCGACTTTCGTTTCCGATGTCACCGCCACCGCCGATTATCATTGCAAATTCAGTTGTAGAAGGCCGAGCGTAAGTCCTGACGTCGTGTCCTGGTTGGCCAATGGCCGTTGGAGGAATGGATTTAATTCTGAACGATATACTACCGTATTGCTGCGAAATCTGGTATGCCATTTTGAATTGAATGGCATAGGGGTTTTTGTCATAGAAGAACTTGAGAAACTGTTCGATGATAGTGGGGTCGATGTCGGCGCGTGACATCAAGACCCGGTGGTCGGCCTCTTCAGCAATGTCGTCACCCATTGTATAGATTTGAGCAAAGCCCGGTGCGGTATTGTCTGGAGGCAGTATACTTCCAGCGTTGTGGATAAGTTGTCCAGATATCTTAAAACATCGTATACCGTAGGGTCCATCAACGGAGCGATCAATCTTTGCGCCGAGTGAAGTAAAACTTAAAGCGTTGTTGTAACTACGAATGTTTTGTCTGAAACCTCGGGCACCTGCGTTTGGAAAAGTTAGCATCGAATACACTCTGCGTATCTGTTGAAGGAACGTACGGTTGCTCTCCGAGGTCAGAAGTTCAATAATAAACGGTGGTGCGGGTGGAAAAGTGAAGTAATGTTGTGGCAAGATGACCTGACCTTTGCGACAACACATACTGTATGAACCTGCTTCCGATGGTTTGAGATTCGTTGGTTTCTCCTCGATCCAGTGTAACAAATGGCACTTTGAGCAAACTTCATTACATGGTCCTAGATAATGTGGAATTTCGGCGCTGAAACGATTGAGTAGGTACAATTCGTGATTTTCTGCTGGATGAGATGCCGCCCTTTGTGACGGAGCCATTGCCGTTCACAGCCTAATTTGATGATTCGGAATGCGGGTGAGGTTGGAACTCAGAGTTGATTTGATGTAACGTGTTCCTGCGCTGCAGCGTATTGAGTTACAAAACACACACTTGTTATCACATATAGGTAAAGTTGAAGCCGTTAACAAAGCTCTGTAAGTTTTAATCACGACTGCAAAACAGACCATGCCTCGAAGGCCATGGTCAAATCATGACGGCCGTTGTAAGAAAAAACGCTGGTCTGGTCCCAAAGATTGGCCTGGTATTCCTCCGTAATGCGATGAGGTTTAAGGTAACCAATGTCGGCGCCTCCTCCAGGTCAATCTGACGCAGTCACGTATAATGAGAGCCCTGTAACTACAGTCACGCTACCTCCAGCGAAGCATGGACCTGGTTGAATATCTCTTGGATGACAGATGCGTTGAGGTGGCTCTCGAATAACGTCATGAGGTAGCTTCCAGTGAACATACGCTGCAACGTCTGGAAGTGAAATGGGCGGGTTTCAACGTTTTGGAGTTCTCCGTTGAGAGCGTCCATCATTGACACAGTGGAAACTCAGACAATGTTAAAGGTGGTCTGATTTTTAGGCTAGTGACCTCATGATCAACCATCAGCCTCGGTGGTCAATAACATCACATTCTACTGTTGCATTGTAGAAAAGAGTTTTTAGCGGAGTATTGTGCATTTCATGGTCACCGCACGCCCACAACATGGGCCACGCCGTCTGCAAAGTTGTATTACAAATAGGAACGTCGCCAGGTCGGACATCATTAAAGACGCAAGGCGGAGAATTGAATGAGTGGCTGAACTCATCGACGTTGTAACTGCAAGTGTTGATGAGTTAGTAATTGGTTACCCCGTAATAAAGTAAGAATCCACCAACGTTGGCGCGTATGCCCGGAAGTATAATATGGTGGACAGAAGGAGGGCCTTGACGTTGATACTCGACGCACGTAATGCATAGTCTGAGGCCTTCATTATTGATATTTACGATCATGATGGAAACGACGGGACTCGGCTCCTGCTGCAACGAAATAATTTCAGCAATCGAGATCATCTTTGGGATTTGTGAGACTGACCATGAGTTCACCGTTTTGAGAATGTGACAAAGAGGGCATAATTATAATCTTCTTTGATCGTGGTTTTGCGGAGCTTACATTCTAAATTGTGGAGAATTGTTGGTCACTCTTATAGTTGTGAGGTCGTTGGAGATGCTGCAATGGCACTCTCTAAGAAACTACCGGTGCGCAGCCACCGCGGCGGGCAAACGTTCGCGGAAGTCAATGAGCAGCGTCCTGTCTCGCGGTGCTAACAGGTAGGTGTTAGCAAACACGACCAAGTCGACATTAAACTCGATCAGGCCTGAACTACGCACGGAAATTCGTACAATCATGGCCAGGCTGGGTCCGAACAAAGACAATACTCAGTGGTTTTCAGTTGGTTTCATCCCTCCAACCAATGTGGAGTCTGTGTTGTTCTGTCATTGGTTCGCTGTACATCGACTAACGACATACTTCTCGTGTCAGCATCACTTTAGCATCCATCAACGCTCCACCTTTACTAACAACCACAGCACCTGCCAAGATGAACGAAGTATATGAAGATGCCGACATTGATCTCGTTCTGCCACTGCATTTCCACACTATAACAACCCTGAGAAGCCAAGTAAGTCTTTCCATGTCGAAATCGGGCTATGTCTCTGACTTATTGTTAAAGGCAGCAGAGATCCCCGGCACTCGAGTTAGACACCAATACTTGCTTTCCAGCATACACGGACGACAGAACCGGATCACAGACATACCAATTGTGGTAGCGACGCCAGCCACATCTCCTGGTCTCGAATGCAAAATTGTTTATAGATTGCGAGCCTCAGTCTTGTGTATTCACACCGACAATACGATAATCCTCTTTCCAGACCCAGCGGACACAATTAAGTTAGGAAACTTCGCCCTCACACGTCGTTCGACTGCAAATAAAACAGTTGCAATCGGGACAGGTCTTATAATCGGATGCTCAGTTTTGTTTCCAGACGATCATGATCGTGAAACGTGGATCTTCACAGTAAAGCACCGCAATTGGGACCCATCTGTAAATTCATTCCTCGTTGCATGACGTGTCGCTGACTGTGATTCGACAGTCATTACAGTTCCGTGTCTTTAATGCTGAATATGTGGTTAACATATGGGTGTTGCTCCAACATCAAGCGCAAACATTTGCGATGCAAAATGTCGTTCATTTCGAGGGTAACGTGATCGGTTTTGACAACACGACTTCGAAGATCTCTATTCGGGTGAGCTTTGCACCGTCAGTGTCATGAACAGTGACTGACTTCCTTCTGCAATGGCAGGTCAATTCCGCTTTCAAGGTCGCTTCGTAGTGGGACCCGCACTATATCTTTGCGTATTCGATTCCCTGACTCAAAGTGAATTCATATCGTTTTGATGTTTCTTATCTACGTGTGTGTGAATTAAGAAGTGTTGTACGATGAGAGAGCGAGAACGGTAATGATGTGGGCGTTGCGGATTTACTTAAACCCGGGTTGACGATGGACTGTCAGGCTCTGAGTGGCTCGGGTAACTAAATCAGATTCTCATTACATTGCAAAATACGTATACAAATCGTTAAAAAAGAGTCCTTATGCAGTGCGAGGTCTTACACGTTGCACCGTCTCGACCTACCATAAATGATTTGTCAGATACGTTCATATTAGGCCATGTAATTCTCACCTGTATTATCCACATGTTGGACTCATCGTTATATTCGAGAACGGTGCCAGAGAGGTCCACGATGGAGCCTGAGCGCAAGTCTGTCAACATTGGTAGCACCTTGTCTCCAATGTCGACATACATTGCCGTGTACCAAATCCATCGTACCGACTTAATCATTGGTCAACTAATGTAGAAAACTTAAAAGTTGGAGACTTACAGAGTTGACGAATACGTTGTGATTCACAATCAATGAACTCCAGTTATTCTCGTCGCCTGTGCGTTGTAGGACAATGCCCCGACTGTGAACGGCGAGGTTATTCAAGCGATGGCCAGAAAGGATTGCAGCAGTCGGCGTCAAAACTTCGACTTCGCCGTACATGACAATCATTGACTCAGTTCCATCATTGGGAGCTATCAGTTCCCCCGCCATGGTAACGATAGTGCCGTCGTCCAATGGCTTGTCGTCGTCTATGTTCAATGTGAAAACGGAGTGATGGCGAAGCGCGAGTGGATTCGCAGTCTCGATTTGAAAGCATCGATGCCAGTGGGAGCGCTGATCCTTTAAATAAACCTAATCTTGAAGTCAATAATGAGCACTGAATGTTTTGGGCTATGCTTACCTCATTTTGGAGTGTGACAACTCCCCTCCACTGCATAGTCAGAGGCGTAGCGTTGGCCGTCGAGATAGGGAGTTTCTCCATATGGGAGGCCGACGGCAGAGACAATAGGTATTGCACAGGAGGATTTATACGTCAAATAACTTCGCTATTGCCTGCGTCGACTGACGAAGACGGGAACATGCACGTGACGCATAAAGTGGTGTTCATTGAGACCCCACCGACTGGACGTCGACGCCGTAATGTGCATCATTGTTGGAAGCACGGATGAATAGATTTCTCATATGATGAGGTGTTTTGGTTGGTTACGACATTGAGAAATCACGTCTTACAAAGTCACGTCATGCGGAATACGGACAACGGTTCCGCTTCGATACAAAAATTGCTTCAGTTTGTGGCACACCATCATGACAACAAAGAGGTTAACGACGCGAGAATCAGGGACCCAATTTGTATCAACTTCGAAACCTGGATATGCTCCTTGGTCATTCACAATTGGTACGGTGTTACCGTTCAGCAAAAAACCAAGTTGGTGACCATGGTAGCCCGAGTGGGCGACAGAGTTCCAGTGGAGAGGTCCGCATTAATAACAGTTATAATGGCTCCATTGCGCGTTGACGTCGACTGCGACGCCGATTTGTTGTAGTGATGTGTTGTATCTCGGTAGCCTGCATTGAAAGTGTCAGCGCACACTACGCCAGATCACTAATTTACCGCTGAGTTCAGAAAATTGAAACTGTAGAAAAATATCACCAATACAGGGGAGGTCAGAAAAATTTGAAAAAATAATGATTCAATTCATGGGTGCTGTCCCCTCATTTTGCATATTTTTGCATATTTTTGCCATGATTTTTGAAGTCTCCCCAAACCAAAATGCTCACAGGGGATATTATGTCAGAAACTCAAATTTGGTCCAAAACTAGCAATATTTGGGCAAAAACCTCCAAGCACAAAAATATGAGTATTTTTGTTCAATCATCTGAACACTTGCAATTTATGGAAGCCGCATGATGTCTCTACAAGGTTTATTAAGGTGCTGAAGCCATTGTAGTTATGACTTCTATGCTTATATATGGTTTCTGCTGTGTACGTCTCTTGATATATCTCACCCATTATTGGAGACACACAGCTTTTTTGTGCACACAAACTGTAGATCCAGAATGTGGAATTCAGAATGTCAAGACATTACATGTGTTGGAGAAAAATTGATGATTTTGTTGGTGTTGCAAGGTCACTGTCTCTCTACCTGCCAGTTTTGGACCAAAATTGGGTTTCTGACATTATTTGCATTGTGGTTGTAAAAATATGAAAAAATATGCCAGATGATTGGAATGCACCAAAGGGCCCAACCAATATTTTTTCATATTTTTCTGACCCCTCCCAGATTTTCCATAATTTTCTATGTCTTCTCAATTTTCTAAACTCAGCGGTAAATTTTCAATTTGGCGTAGTGGCATGTTGTTGATATGAAATCGGAGGCACTCACGTCGATTTCCCATGTTGCAGCAATCTGATCGTAGCCCACGACCCTACCACGGAGACTGATGATGTTGTTGGCGCACAGCGCGTCAATTTCTAGGACGGAGGTGATGTTGGTATTGAGGAGGTAGTTGACGTAGAATTCGACCGATCTGGAAGCCTAGTATAGAGTCGTTAGCACACCTGTGTACACTGAAAAGCACCAAGTGTATTGGATGATACACATGTAGCTATCATCCTATGTACTTGGAATGCCCCCCTTTAGAATTTCTTAGCAAGATAGCTGGTCCTACGGTGACCTAGAAAGATCACTAAGTCACACTCCCATAAGGGGGGGGCCTTGGCCCCCCACACGCACCAAGTACAAATCTCACTACATAAGCAAAAGATCTTACTACACAACTAACCATCTCACTACCAAACCACCACATCTTACTACACGAGTCATAATCTTACTACTCATGTAATAATGTTACTACCACACCATCAGATCCTACTACACAAGCAATAATGTTACTACCCAACCACCAGATCTTACTACACGTGTAAAAATCTTACTACCCAATCACCAGATCTTACTACACAGGTAACAATCTCACTACCAAACCACCAGATCTTACTACTCGAGGAAAACCCTTACTACTCAAGCACAATTCTTACCCCTCAAGTAAGAATATTACTTTAAGTTACTACTCAAGCACATGAATTTACGACTCACATACCAAAGACACAACCCAAGGAAAAGATTTTACTACTTAAATACAGATCTCACTACCAAAATCACAGTCTCACTATCCCAATTCCAATACCTCATCATCATCATACCAACCTTCAGACTAACCAACTTCACCACCTACTTGAGCATCCTCATCACGCTTCAAAGCCCATCTCAATATAGCTATCACTAAGAACCAAGGCTTCCATCTTGTCTACCTTGATTTCCCCATTACTCTCGATACGGCGTACAAATGGAGCCCAGCCACGACAAGTATGTATTACCGGTACCTGGCATCATTGAAATATTTCACAAAGATCGAAGAAAGATGGATGAATATGTCTCAGATTTTCCAGCCACGCACCACGGATATCGAATGAGAATTGGTAACTCACAAAAAAAGAGCAGTGCAGTCTTGCACTACGAATGCTACAGATCAGGCTATCCATCCGGTGGACCTACTGTTGTCGGAACCACCAAATCGGCTCGTATTGGATGTCCCTTCAAACTAGACACTCGATTCCTCTATCATTCAACATCCTGGATCCTCATCCATACTCATCTTGGTCACAACCACCCGCCCGATTTTAACGTTAAACCTCGCAAGAAGTATAAGGACCCTAACGCTGGGCCTATCCTAGCTCCCGGAATCGTTTTTGATGAGGACGCTGAATCACCGATGCATGAACCGGCGAATGTAAGATCACAGTAAGAGATTCAACTTCACATTCATACCAGCCAATCAAAGAAACCAACTTACTTACGTGACGTTCCCTATATTTTCAATAGTCTGGATTTCATAAACGAACCTACCTTTACACCTGAAGCAGCCAATCCACTGGCGAACTCAAACAGATGGTAAGTAAATAACTTTCAATCAATGAGATAAGCAGATCGACAAAAAAAGTCCACATTGTTTACCTTACCTTTTATGTTCAATAGGCCGCAAACAAAAGTCGACCCCACCTCAACAAGAGTCAGTGATCTTCATTGTTTTCAATGAATCATCCCATACGAATCCCAGTTTATCATCATTCTCATCTAATATCTCAGGAAAAGCTCATTACTCAACCGATGATGAATCAGAACACCGACCAGCCTGACCATCATGTAGACCCTTTGGCCAAACAAAACAAAGTTACTCCACCTCGACAGCGCTACTACGACATCGATGCCGACCTGAAGACATTTGAGTTGGTCGAATCAACCCTCTCCACCCTCAGAGCCCAACTGTGCGCCATGGCCCCGCATCGACGGCAGAGTGTCCTAAAGAAAATCCAGACGATCATCAGTCATGAACACATGGTCAATGATGAATACACGTTACCTATCTCATTATTGCCTGAACCCCCTCAGCCGGTACGTACAAAAACTTAACCTCGACATACGACGCAAGATTATGAAACTTACATGTTCATTCAAACACATAGAAAATCCTTTACGATTCGGTCACCCCACTTTCAGCCCGAACATCACCAGCCCCACCCGTTCAGGAAGAACACTCAGTAAGCACTAAGTGTAGGAGGACGCGTGTAATTGATGTGAATTTCAACTGATGATAAACTTGTCTCCCTAGGTCGAGAGGCTCATCAAAGAGTTATGTGGACCATCCGATGTTACAATGTCAACCTTCAACTTTGAAGACCTAATCATCTCTCAGCCTGAGGCTCTTCCACTGGTTGATACTAACAACCAACCGGCTCCCAACCCACCATCAATTGCTTTGCTCCCAATGCCAACCATCAATCACCATTCCCAACAAATGACCAATGATTTGCAACCTTCGGAAATACAAAGTCCGGAACAGGACATTAAACCCTCGCACCCAGTAACCTCGCTTTCACTATCACCAACTCCTAGTCCACGAGTGACACGTAAACGTGCCCGCGAGGCTATACTATTACAAAAGCCTAGTGTAATTAATCCGAATCTACCGGCCCTCCTGGCGAAGTACCGGCTTCACTCTTGGCTTGAACCTTTTGTCATCGACGTGAGAGAAGTGAAATCAGATGGGCACTGCGGGTTCCGAGCTATAGCAATCTCCATTGGCGAATCCCAGGATGAATGGTACAGTGTGCGCCAAAGAATGGCTGATACAGTAACCAACACCTCAGATGATCGCCTTATACCTGAGAATCGACCCGAAGCGTTGGCACGGCTTCTCACAACCAAACCCAACGTTCTCACTGAACAACAGCACTGGCTTGGCATGCCCAGTTGGGGTGGGGTGATCGCAAACACATTCAATCGTCCTGTGTTGTACTATGAACCTGGCGCTTACAGCCAGATGGTTTTTCCCTACTCCACCCCTTACAACCTTAACCCTCCCATCGTTCTTGCCTTCGCCGACTATCACTTTACATCTCTATTGCTCGATTTTACCCAAGCCAACTTCCCAGCTCCTCGTATATGTGCAACATGGCGGCGATTCCATGAAACCGCCGCCTCCAGTTGGTTTGACGCGTGGAAACCCCTCGTAGAAAGTCATGCGGTTTTTTTGAAAGCACATAACAAAAATCGACGCCGAAAAAAAAAAGAAGTTTGTATTCACATTGACTGATACAAACTCATGCGTTTCATACCTCACCATTTACATAACTATGACTTTATGACCTAGTGGAAGCCTTATCATGACAGACTGTCACTTGTAGCTAGTATCATGTGTAATAATTTCTGAGTTGATTGAGCAATGAATACCTTTAAAATTGCAAGCACTTGATCGCAAGTCTTTGACTACCAAGTCATTCTTTGGCAATGTAACACAAAAATGAGAACCAATATACTGTTATCAATTCCTGAAAATTGTTAACAGTATATTGGTTCACACCAATTTAAACATTACCCACATGTATGAAATAAGGATTAATCCGTTCAGACATTTTTCGAGTAATTATAATGAAATACATTGCCAGGTCATCAAGCAACAAAGGTTTGGTGAGTAATCACAAAGGCTTGGTAAGTTATCTATATTACATCAATCAAGTGCCATACGTCTGTATCCAAGTTCCATCTCCCAGTCATCTTCAATACCTTGTTCCATTTGTTCCTCTTCTTCTAACATACCTTGGTACTCTGCCTCCTCATCCGCCCCTTCTGGGGCCCAGAGTATTGGTAGCATAAGTATATCTACCGGAGCACCTGTGGTCCGCGCAAGCATTTGCTGCCACAGAACAAGTAAAGTATTGTCTGATTCCACCCTCCCTTCCACGTACGCTGTAGAACTCCTACGCTGTGTGGCGTAGGCTGAGCCGGAGAGGGGAAGAATCACCGTGCAGAAGGAATAACCACACGGATGAAACTATGGTTGTCGTAGACTGCCCTCAACCTTTAACTAAAAGTTCAATAATAAAAAAATTAACACCGGAACAATTCTTAACAACTTTTCTTCCTTCACAAATCTATCACGTAACAATAATCTAATATTTCTAAAAGAACCTCAAGATTCCGCGGAAACCAACAATACCCTACCAACTGTACACACACAATTAACACAAAACTAAGTAAGTTTCGAGTTAGACGTAATGTTTTACTACTTATAATAATAAAACTAATTGAACAAAAATAAAAAACTAGATAATTTTTATAAAGGGAGACGGGATAGAATCAAGAAAAATAAAATTTCTAAACTCTAGTATAAGTTTAGCAGAACTACACTAGAAAAAAAACTTTCTAAAAAAAATGGCTAAGGTCTAGGAGGGATTTGAACCAAGGATCTGGCTAGGTCTGTGTAAAGGACTTTCACGTATTGTGAAATATAGCAATAAAAAAAATAAAAAAAAATAACTAATGAACTCTTGTCCCAGCTCAGCAAACACCACCGATTACAATCTTTCAAGATACTAAAAGAACACTATCACTCCACTGATTTGATTTAGGAATAACTAAGCTTAAAGACAACAATCAAACAAAGAACAAACTTCAAAACACTTCAAACAAGACTCGTTATTGATTTAATTTTAATTCTTCGAAAGAACGAACACTCTCAATAATACGCTAACTCTTTTAAAATCAATCACTCAGAGACTTATTTTTCTTAATAACGACAAATTCTTTCTTTTTCTTTCTTAGATGAATCACCAAAAAAAAAAAAAAAAACACACACTTCACACACACAGACACGAACGAGACAAAAAAAACGAGACCGATACATTTAAGAAAAAACCTCCTGATCACTCCCTCCTCCCTTTCCAATTTCGACTTCATCTCCGATCGGGCCTCTATGTTCAAATCACGACATCACCAGATTCACTTTGATTTTCGATTTAGTTTTATTTCAAAACAGCTAAGTACCCTGTTTTTTACTGCTCATCCTTTTATTAACTTGTTCATGATCTGTGTTGACTCCCTTTTTTTTCTTTCTTTCACTCATCTCTTCTCTCTAGTTGTTTAGATTTCGATTTTCAGGACCTCTCGATCGCACTTCATCCTCAAGCTCCAGCTCGATCTTCACACCATCGATTTACAATGTAAGTTCAATTTCTTTTCTCTCCTTCTACACTATCCCATCCTTGACTTTATGTATTTAGATTTCGATTTTGACATCATTTAAGTAAGTTTCTTTTCCCATTCACTTCTTTGTTTGTTCTCATACTGACTCCTTTACCTCCTTTCTTTGTTTTCATTAGTTTTAACTTTGGACCTCAAAATCGAATGTCTATTCTGTTTCCTTTTTTTTTCTATTCTTATTGTATCTGATGAATAGATTGATGGATTCAGTTTTGATTCTGACCTTTGATCTTGATCTTCATTTAAGTAAGTTCTTTCATTTCTTTATCTTTGTTTGTTCTTGTTTACTAACTTTATCTTCTTTGTTTAAAATTTTGATTCCCTTTTCATTTTGCTTCTAGGTATCTATTTGATAAGTTGAAACAAAAGCTTCCATAGGACCCCTCTATCTCAATCACTACTCAACTCTAACCACCTTCACTTCAATATCAATCAATTCAGTCTCTAACTACACCAACTCCATTTCGATCTCAGCCTGTTTCAACTACAATCTTCATAAACATTCAATTCAATTTCGATCTTGAGCTCTGATCTATCTTGTAAGTCTTTTGTTACTTTCTCTTTCATCTTTGTCTATCTAGATTTTGATTTTGAGGTCTGTTCTTAACATTTTTCTCCACTCTCTTACACAATAATGACAAGTTATATTGTTTCTTTATTTGTCTGTCATTCGATTTTGAACTTTGCATCAATTGTTTAAGATTAATTCATTTAAATTTGATTGTAGGCCTTCTTAATCAATTTTCAACTCTCTTGACTTCAATTTTAATTTCGACTTCTTGATCATTTAGGTAAGTTTTTTGTTCCTTCTATTCTGTTGCATCATTTAAACTGACTTCTCCACTTTCTCCTGACTTGCTTTAATGTTAGTTCATAGCTGCATAGATTCCAATTTCAATTCTTGACTTCTTTCTTGTAGATCAACTGTTTGGGGATTGATTAATCTACTAGGTGAGTTTTCATTCTTGATTCATCAATTCTAATCTTATTTGTGTAACATCAATGTTGACATTTTCAATTTTTGACCCTCTTTTTTTTTCCAAGGTATGTATGTATCTCATTTATTTATCTTTTTTGTATGTATTGTTTTTATTTGAACTTCTATGTCTGTATAAAATATACCATTTTGAATGTAAGATTGATGTTCATTGAGAATAACAAGATCCATATAGTGATAATTTGAATTGAAATGATGATTTCGATTATTTGTCTTGAGTCCACATGCCTTGATAAAAATTGAAGAGTGTGATTTATGGATCTTTTCTTTTTTCTGTTGTGAGTTGATCTAATGTAATAATAAAAAAAATGATATGAGATTAAGACGTGATCATAGGAATTGCTTTCCACAACGCTTGGGTTGTTTCCAAAACCTCTTTCAAGCTCCTATTCCAATGCGCCCACAGGCGACATGCACGTTTAGCCAGGCCAGAGTGTCGGGCTACGGGCTTCTAGTGCGTTACACTTCTGCCCAAAATTAGCTGTCAGTAATACATCATGGTACCCATATGTAATATGGGTAATGGAGTACGACTAGGTGGCAAGGAGCTTACCCATATGTTCATTTGGCCTGGCCCTATCAACACGATTTTGATAGTCAATCGCCCAACCCATGAGCTGCCTAACCTCTCGCGCCAGACGTCGGAGCTCCTCTTCAGATGCTAATTGATTTCGAAGTGCTACTATTCCATCCTTGGTCCTCTGGCATGATGCCCATGGTTCATCAAGGTGGTTCAGCGCGACTTCATCCCAAAAAGGATGTAGCAAATCCATTTCAAGAACCTCATCCAAACTTGGTAACACCAGTCGCGGTGTTGGTCGGTGACGTTGATTGTATCGAGAAGCATGCCTTAAATACGTATCCAGTTTCTTCTTGAGGAGGATTTGTTTTTTTTTCCTTAGTTGCTCATTACGAGGTTGCTGGGTCGCACCTGAGGCGCAACTGATTATCAGCGTATGTGTCCTGTGTTTGATCATGTTTATTACGCACCAGTTCTGACGGCGGCATCAGCCCTCTGTTGTATCACATCCATCGCAGCCTCGTACAAGAACCCTAAGGCAACCTGGACGCTGAGCATCGCCTTAACCCTGACATCTAACAGCGCAAGGAAGCGATCAATTTTGATTTCCTTGTTCCAAATAAAAATGGCACTCACTGCTCCCTCTCCGAGCGTTCAACAGTTCCGCATTTCCTAGCTCGTCCGCAACGGCTTGGATTTGGGCTTCAAGAGCAACAAGTGACGCTGGCAGGTCCAGCAGTTCATGACGCTGTTCGGCTGTTCGTATGGGGGCGTTACCTGCATTCATGGCTGCCAGCTTTTGACTGAACACAAAGTCAGTCAGATGTTGTACTTTCATCTTCAGGGGGGCAGAGATAAAATGTAACTTGCCGGGCTTCCAAAAGCTCCTCCTCAAGTGTCAGCAAAACACCTAAACGTTCTCGTTTCTCCTTTGCCTCCACGGTCATGGCTTTCAGCTGCAAGGAACGTTGACGATCCCACTGGATCTGAAAGTACACCGCGGTTTGAGCCGGATCTTGCTGTGTCAGCTTTGCGAGCGAAGCCTTGCTTTCTTGCAGCTCGGCTAGATATTTCTTGGCTTGGCCAAGCATGAAAGAAACTGCGAACGGATGACAATGTATCCTATTTAGTTAGTCATCTGAAAAATCAATAACATCTGTAGATAATAAACGACACCTGATTTCCAACGCAATTCTTCATTGCGATGGTTCGTCCACAGATCCAAGGTGACCATCCGGCGCTGTTTGGTTGAATACCGTAGCCCTCTGACCAGAGGCGAGATCTTGAACCACACACGCTCCATTCCCTCTCCATTACTTTTGCCCCAACCTCGATTCAGGCGAGGGTTATACTCCAGCTGACATGACCAATTGTGAGCGTAGGCGTGGAATAGAGCGGTTCCGAGTTTGACCTGCTTAGCATAATTTGGATCTGTGAAGACTTTTTTCTTCCAGTTAGCATTAGCAGTCAGTGAAGTTAGTATAAGTTTATACTACTGAGATCTGACAGGCGGACCTTCTTTATGGTTTTGTCCAAATTACACCCTATATCGTATAAAATACCAACGGTGGTCCTTCCATTTTGGTCTGTTTTGATCAAATCTAGCAACCACTCTATTAGCGCAAGCGCATTATGGGATCTGCATAGGGCAAAATGGTCAGTCTAAGATAATCATCTCTTCGAAGTTTGAATTATAAACATAGACCTGCTTTTCGCCGCTTTGAATAAGGTTGATGAATTTCAAGACATGGTCATGTCTACATGCCATACCCAGCAATCCGGATTCATCCATGTTCTTGAAATGTCCTCGACCTCTTGCATCGTTTGCAGCGGTGTGAGCTTCAGTACACGGGTCCTGAAAGGATAAATCAAATCACTCTACTTTGAGTATACATACTGAAAGACCAGTTTAAATCGCTGCTGAATCTATTCACTTACTCCATCAAGTGGTACATCCGGTGTTTGACTCATGAAATGATCCTTTGCTTTGACCAATTTGGGATCCAGGAACATGGAGGGTCGAGGAGGGAGTGAACCGGGTATTGGTACACTGGCACGTGCATGTCGTTTATGCTGAAAGTTACCATCTAGGCACACCACGATGTGAGGTTCTTCTGGCCGAACCACGCCGACTGCAGGTCCAAAACATGCCGGACAGTTGTCCGCAAGCTTGTCAAGCTCAGATAGTCGAAGTCTTTGATGTTCCAACTCTCGAATTTGTATAACCAATGCTCGATAGGTATCCATCGCAACTGAGAAAGGGTGTCGCCAGTTTCTAGCCTGCTAATCCCCGTTAGTAAATTCTTTGGCAAACAAATATCACGTTGATTATATCTTACGTACGTGCCCTTTTGGTGTAAGTATCTCTGGACTGCCGTTGTTAAGCATGTCATCTAGTGCTTGACAGTACCCTTCAGTTGGAATCGCAAATCGAATCCACTGAGAGTAATGGTGGACCATTAGGCGAACCGAAAACGCGGTGCGAGGCCGCGAAGGTGACGCAGCAATGTAACCCATCTGCAGCAGCCTCTGTGGGTCCGAGAGATCACAATGTCTGCAAAAACAAACCTTGACTCGCCTTCTAGCTAAGTAAGTTAGGCCAACCTACAGTTAGTATATGAAAATATAAAGGCCACGATCTCAATAGGACATATGATGTTATGATAACCATGATGTAGCTCACAAAGGAGGTCCACAAGGTCCACGTCGCGCTCCGTCCGCACAGAGCACGTGCAGGGAGGACGTACGTCTTCGTTCCAGTTAACTTGATTACCCCAATTGGATGTTTGCAGTCGCCTTCGAAGAAATGTGGGTAACATAATTGCATACTGCCAACTCCATCGTTTCTCGTTGGCCAGGCGATCAGCTAAGTGTAATTCCCTTCGCAAACCTGCCATAATTGGGTCGTCGTGTAAGTCGGGAAGGTCACCATCCTCACGATGGCCATCATGCGGCATGGGCATAAATCGAGTCAAGTCAATCTCCTCGTCGTCTTCGCTACGTTCTTCAGCCGGATTATCATTTTCGTCGCCCGGCTCAGGTAAGTGCGCTACTTCACCTATAGGATGGTGAGGCCCACAAGGATTGTTAAGCCTATGCGTAATTTCAGCATCTGCGGCCTCAGCATGCTCCAAATCACGGGTCCGGCTGAGTTCTAGCTGTCGTTGCAAGGGCGTCGATGCCTTGGGTTGCTTCGGCCGATGATTCAGCCCGCGTATGAGTCGATGTGACGGCATGGTCGACAAAGAGTCGATTCCCTGCTAAGCGCCTCCATGGTTCTCAGATTGATAAATCACTTATTAAACTGAGGCGCACATCGTCTATTGGCGTGTGATAATGTCGCCGTTTTGGTACATTGTGAATTCCCCAACAAGATTGAAATGACCTCCTTACAGGTCAAACATATCATCAGTGGCCCATACTACAGTGTTGAAACTTCTCAATCGGGAAATAAATAAGCTTGTCTGACCGTTTGCGTGGTTGAGATGTCCCAATCGAGATACGTAAATAAACAGGGTGTTCGCTGCTGACCACCGAATCTTTCAATGTGCCAAGCTCAAAGGCGTGGTCATGTGTCCGCTAACGTAGGTTATTATCCCACCCAGTTATAATCTGTTCTGACCGTGGCCACATTGCGCTACTTCGATTATGTAAATCGAAGGGGTCATTAGACCCCAGTGCGGTTCCTGATTAATTTGGGTCTTGTATTTGCCTGATCGTGAAATCGTACCCTTTCATGGAGGTGCGCTTGTGTGATTAATGTCATGAGTGTGGACAGGTAGCGAGTGAAATATTGAGGATATGATATGAGCTATCGTTGGAGGATTGGATAGACTCTCGAGCTGTGATGTAGCTGGGAGCAACATTCGCTTGTGCATATTACATGACAAGGCTGCATATTACATGACCACACCACTGGTCATGTAATAAATATCCCATTGCACATGGAATATCACTACGTCAACTGTTGATCACCATGGCATATTGGTTTGTTTGCCATTCATTATGAAGAGGATATTTGATCACTCCACAAATAAATCTTATATTTATGCTTTAGCATGGAATGCGTAATGAAAAAACAAGGCATGTAATACTCTAGCATTTACATACCACAGTTAATGCATTTCCCTATCCAATGGAGTTGGTTAGATACATTCCTATGCAATTCTATTCCCAAGGGTTTATATTTATCATATAGCACTTGTGGGGTACACTTACATTACTGGAGTGGGTTGCAGTGGTTTTATACCATAACTCCATTATTGTATATGTAAGTTATGTGTTCAAAATCCGGTTGTTCTATCTTTGGTTTGAGCATAAATTCAAACAGAAGTTAGAAAACAACCGGATTTTGTATACATAACTTAATTATACAATAATTAAGTTATGTATACAAAATCCTTTGTGGTTGTGGTATCTGATGGTTGAGGAATGAAGTAAATAAACAATCATTTCGGTATAAGTGGTTCATAAGTGGTTCATGCCACCTTATACCCCCATGATTGTTTATTTACTTCCACATCTGTGGTGGTGATTGTATAAGTGTGATATAAGTTGTTTGAGCAATGAAGTGGCACCAGCAATGAATTTTGTATAAGTAGTTCATGCCAAAAAGTTATACCACCATGATTGATTATTTAATTCCACGCCTGTGCATATACATCCACAATCATGGTTGTATATTCCAAACAACTTACAGATTATGTTTACATCTTCATGCCCCCTGATCCCACCATGATGTATATTTATTTCCACATCTGTGGAGCTGATTGTATAAGAGTGGTATATGTTTTTTGAGCAATGAATGAAGTGACACTAGCAATCTTTTTTGTATAAGTGGTTAATGCCAAAAAGTTATACCACCATGATTGTATAATTAAATCCATGTCTGTGGTTGTTATCCACAATCATGGAGGTCAATGCCAAACACCTTACACAACAATGGAAGTGCATGAAGCACTTACACAAAGTGGTTCAAGCACTTCCATTGTTGTGTAAGGTGTTTGGCATTGTGTAAGTGGTTCATGCCAAATAACTTATCCCACATACATTGTTTGTTTACATCCTCATTATGATTTTTGTATAAGTGGGTCATGCCAAACAAGTTATACCACCTCGATTGTTTATTTAAATCCACTTCAGTGGTTGTTATCCACAATCATGGTGGTATATGCGCATTAACCACTTATACTAAAATCATTGTTCCTTTACAAGAAAATATGTGGATGTGATTGTATAAGTGGTTCATGCCAGAATTTGTTTACATCTTCATGTCCCCTGATACCACCTTGATTGTATATTAAATTCCACATCTGTGGTGGTGATTGTATAAGAGTGGTATTTGTTTTTTGAGCAATGAAGTGACATTAGCAATCGTTTTTGTCTAAGTGGATCATGCCACCCAAGTTATACCACCATGATTGTATAATTAATTCCACGTCTGTGGTTGTTATCCACTGACATTGGTGGTATATGCCAAACAACTGACACAACAATGGAAGTGCTTGAACCACTTATACCACATTGATTGTTTCTTTACGTCAACATCTGTGGGTGTTATTGTATAAGTGGTTCATGCCAAATAACTTATACCACATATATGGTTTATTTACATTCTCATTTGTGGTTGATTTTGGTTCCATCCACACCCACACCATATATATTGTAATTTATATATGTGGAGCACACCTGTGGTTGCTTGATAATATACTACCCCTTTTCTAATTTGGGATACATAACCATGGTGGACTACAATTATGGTGGTATATATTGGAAGAGCAATCAAGAGATACTCTTGAAAGCTCATTAGGTTGAGCATTCATTGTTGTATAAGTTGTTCATGCCAAACAACATCAAATAACGCATGATTGTATTTTTACGTCCCCACCAATCATGGTTACTCAACCATGATTGGTGGGGGCTTGAGTTAGGGTAGTTGATGGCCAAATGTGTGACACAATGGAGAAGACATGAGTATTCTTACTGTACCCCACAGGTTGCACAGTATTGCTTAATTTTTAAACAACTCACGATCGTGTTATAGAGATATGAGTGTCCTGAGAGTTGTAAAGTGATTGTTTTGTTAAGGATTGCTTAGGTTGTGAACAACCAAAGATGACATGCTTACCTTGTCATCTAAAGTGATTGTTTTGTTAAGGATTGCTTAGGTTGTGAACAACCAAATATGGCATGCTTACCTTGTCATCTTTGGTTGTATCATTAACAATATATGCTGGAATTATATATCCGCCATATATAAATGTTAACATGCTTACCAAGGTAACTTTATATGATATATAAAGTTACCCTGTGATATTTGTATAATATATAAAGTTCACAAGAATGACAACTATTATATGTTTGACGCTGAGTTACTGATAACATGCTTACCATGTCATCTTTATATATGTGTCACAGAAAGTCTTACAAGTATAAATGTTAACATGCTTACCAAGGTAACTTTACCAAGGTAACTTTATATGATATATAAAGTTACCCTGTGATATTTGTATAATATATAAAGTTCACAAGACTGACAACTATTATATGTTTGACGCTGAGTTACTGATAACATGCTTACCATGTCATCTTTATATATGTGTCACAGAAAGTCTTACAAGTTTAGGTCAATAATATTTTTCGTCCATCCAGTAAAATATATATGTTAAAACATATATATTTTAGATATTTAAATTTACAATTTACGTGTCTTTCTTGTATCACAACGGTCCTTACTCTCATCCTGATGAAAACGTCTTTTTTTTCAGCTGAATCAGCAGAATGAATCTCACACAGATTATTTCAAATCCATAATCGACAAGATCCTTCCACTTTTTGAGTGTTTTTGCAGCAAGTCATTAGCTAGAAGTATATATTTATACTTGCATATTGATACTTAGTCTCACCCAGATTTATTCAGAAACAAAAACAAAAACAAGACGCATCCACTGAGTCAATCATTTCTTCCACCTTTTATCTGGTAATTCCAAAATATCATCAACATCCCTAACTTTACGCTCACAGTTCGATGTATAATTGTACTGTTCATTCGTCCCGATCTTGACACTTGCACGGGCAATCTTGTAAGTAATTTGCGAAGAACACCCCAGGCGCGTGTAATGAACCTTCTCACCACGTTTGTTCAACTGAATGGATTCTTTGGAAGGAATAGTATGATGAAATGTCGATTTGCCATTCCAAGCGATCTGGACCGCAGACTTACCACCAAAGTTGATAGCCACTCTATATTCAGGGAATATAAACCACCCTCCTTCAAGCTCGAAACCTTCGCTTTGCGTGACAATTTGACCACTAATACTATCAATCGGATACCATAGACAATATACCTTGCCTTTTTCATTATCAGTATGAGGTTTGTTATAAAAGTTACCCAAGGTGAAAGCAAAGTTTGCACCAAAGTCGAGAGGTCCGCTTGGTTGATACTTGGAGGTGGATGCCATTGAAGGGGCGTGGAGTTGGTTAAGTTGCTGGCGAGCAACAAGAAAGCCTTCATCGCAAAAGCTTTTGAATCTCCCTCCTATTCGTGCACCAAAGTCAGGTAGCCTGTCTAAGAAGGCCTTATACAATGTTCGGGAGGAGCCGTAAGCAGGAGTATAAGGTGATATGAGGATATCGCGCGAGTATCCTACTGTTTGACCAAAACAGTGCATTCTCCCATGAAGCAGAGCACCATTAGTCGTTACGGATCGCTTGCGTTTCTTAGAAATTGTAGTAGCAGTGTCGATTGACTTTTTTTGGGTTGTCACCGATTGATTACCCTGAAATCACGACATATCAGGATTGCAATTGAATCATTAGCGATTACCATCTTTGCAAAGGAATTAACTAACCGCTTTTGCAATGCTGAGGACCTTAGGGTTTTTCTTTTTGGAATTGGCGCCATCTTCCGCATCCAAAGGGGGGAGCGAGGTTAATGGGGAGGAGGACCTATCATAATGTAAGGGGCCAGGACGGGGTACCAGGTTTGTGCTTGTAGGAAGGTGTTGGACTTCGTCAGCCTCTTCATCCGTTTCTTCATCCAAAGGAGGAAGCGACGTAAGAGGTGAGGAAGGCGGAGATGAGTCATCACGATCTGTTTTGGAGGATTGCATAGGTAAAGGAGCTAATTCCCAACATGCCATTAGCATATTATTGATCGCTGAAGTGTAATAAACCAATAACAATACGCACCATCGGATTTTGGAACGTAAGTAGGAGATTCCAAAGGTATAGGTGTTGGCAACCTCTTGAAGAGCTTGGTGGACATCAAGATTGTTGAGACGTCGTTTTGATGCTTCTCAAGCTCATCTGGTGACAAAGATTCCAAATCTTCAAATGCGTACGTAAAAATAAGTTCATTTGTATCCCGATCGACGAATTGACCTTTTCCATGGGTTATAATCTTATAGGTGTTGAAGATTATTTCCATGGTGCGGTCATAATTCTCATACGGAAGTACAGGATCATTAAGCCTGTAGCGCAGGCCATCATACGTTTTCTCGGTGCGGTTGGCTGAGTGAGGCGACTGGTCAGTTGCTTTAGAATCCAAGTTCTTCCTAGCCCTCTTGGCATGTCGTCTATGAAATTTGGAGCAATAGTATAAGACTCTATAGTGAATGGGGTCAATCAGGTAACAAGCCTTTACTCACGTGCCTGGTTTTCGCCTCCTTTTTACAAGGTGAAGAGGAGGGTTTGAAGGGACACCCTCGGTCTTTTGTTCCCAATACCAGTCGAGTGCTCTTCGCCTACAAAACCATCCAGGAAGTGTTATTACACACAGTGTAATTGTTCAACGTTCAATATGACCTACACGACGCCTCCTTTACCTTCGTTTGGATTTTCCTTGCTCGGTACAGCAGATTTGCATGCAGGGTCAAGCCAGCAGTATGACTTTGGGAAACCATCGGCCGCTAGGTACTCGTGCGGTACATGTGCATAGGATTTTGGCATTCGGAAGGGCTTGGGAAGCTAAAATTCATCCATCACGGTGAAAGTGGTTGTTCAATAGGAATTCTGGAAGTAAATACCTATCTGTAAGAATACTACATCTCACTTACATCCGCATCAGTATAACCAGTCTGTCGCTTAATATCTATATCTTTTAAAAGGTCCGATAAGAATGTCACCCCAGGTAACACTGGTTGATTACCATCGCTTTGGAGATTCCTGTGGAGTTTAACACCAATTGTAAGTCACCCATGGTTACACCTGGCAAAGCCAGGAGAAGGAAGCGATTACTACAAACACTTGGTCGGTATCAAATTTGGACCTCTTATCGGTAGTCCATCCAGGTTTAATGTTGGTCATTATTGGTGGAATGTATTCTGTTGCATAATCATGAGTATGAGTCAAACTCGTTAGTACTTTGCCTAATTGCATATATGGAAAAGATGGAAACGTGAGAAAACGTGACCATTCGAGCTAAGAGGCGGTAAGTGGGTGGCAGGTCGTATTTCAAGTTATGCAGAGGCTATCTATGCCAACCTGCGCCAAACCGCCTCCTTTGCTGATAGGGATCATATCGCTTCCTGAGGTTGAGAAGGGGGAACAATAAGATTAAGAAATATAGAAAGAAATGCTTTACTATTGTTTGGAACCTAAGGAGTTTTTAACATCGATTAAAAGGCCAGATCTCAAGACCACTCGAAGTTACTGTCTTGCAAAAGTTAAGCGGTACTAGTAGTAAGATTGAAGGAGATGTGTAATACCTCCGAAAAGATTTGAGGACTTACTACGGAACCGAAGGGCGCCAAGATAGAATTCTTGTTGGAAGTGATTGATAGAAATTGGAAGCTATGTAACTTGGCTGAAGCAGAAGAATAAGTATGAGTCAAACTAGTCTGGACTCTGTCAAATCACATTTATGGAAAGATGGAAACGTGAGAAAACGTGACCATTCGAGCTAAGAGGCGGTAAGTGGGTGACAGGTTGTATTTCAAGTTATGCAGAGGCTATCTATGCCAACCTGCGCCAAACCGCCTCCTTCGCTGATAGGGATCATATCGCTTCCTGAGGTTGAGAAGGGGGAATAATGAGATTAAGAAATATAGAAACACTTTACTGTTGGAACCTGAGTAGTGCGGTTTGGATCCAGGGTCCGATGCTTCGGTTGGATGTATGGAGATCAAAACGATAAGTCGATGTGGCGGAAGCGGCAGTAAGCAGGAAGGTCGGTTCCAGCAGTTGGTCATTCGGTAGATGTTGAAGAATGTATTTTTTCAAAACATAACAAATAAAACTCACCAAATATCTGGTATGTACTTAATGGTTGATACGCATTGACATATGTGTATGTCTTACTCGCTCACCTACTAACCCTAACCCAGGTGCTGTATGTAGTGTGGGTTATTTCAAACACCAGGCGCAGTAAGTTGCTAACATGTCTATCGAAATTGACATGTAAGTTGTTTTCAGCACTCTGAGGTACGCAGGTACTTGTGCTTCCTGGTTGGCATAATTATTAACTTAGTCAGTCAGTTTATCAATTAATTACTTTGATCCGGAGCAATCAACTGAATGCAACGTCAGACCTCACCTTCATCTCGCACTTTTGGAACTTCCGCCCCAGTCTCCTTCTCAAACATTGAATCAATAACTAAACTATCACGATCTTGATTTACACAATATTTTATGAATCAAGTAACAGAAAAAAAATAACATTAAGAAAGTTTTCCAGATTGCCTAGTGTGGATGTTTATCATAAGGCTTTACAATCAGAGTGAGTTCAAATTCATATGTAAAGTTTCAAAACTGCGATTATAAATTTGACTTCAATTTAAAGGATGAGAGCAGTCCCCCAAAAACGTAGATCATAACGTAGATCATAAATAGCAATCTATAAGTGGCCGACATAGAATGTCAGGATGCAAAATTAATACAATCTACATCGCCTAATGGGGTCCGGTTAGCTCTGCCAGAATTTGAGCATTTACTGATTCCAAACTTGAGTCGCACTTTGAGGAGTTTGAGTTGCATTCATCCTCCGCAATGTTTTCGTATTTCTTGGCCTTTTTCATGCGAACAATAGTGTAATTGTGTGAATCAATATCTTCGATCCAGGCGTCCACTTCGTCGTTTGTGAGACAGCTGGGGCCCTTGGAAAGCATTATGTCTGTCACCTGGCTGTCGGGGGTCCGATGGAAAGTAAGAGGCACATCACCACGAAAGGTCTTCTTTGCGAATGCTTCGGTCAACTCCGGGCACTTGGGGTGGGCATCACCTTTGCCTTGATATCCGCCGCGAAGGTAGGGAGCTGCACATCCAAGGAAGAACAGTCAGCAGGGGTAAACAGCAAAATAAAAATAAACAAACTAAGTCTTCTGACCTATCAAGTCATTGAGTTTTCGCGCCAGTTCTGAGCGCTTTTCCGCTTGTCGGGCGGCGGATGCAGATTGAGGCTTGGTTTCGTGAGGTTTCACACGAAGGTGGTGTGGGGCCTTGGTGGATTCGAATGTGAAACGTTCCAGAAGGTGGTTTTTTTTCTGTAGCCTAGCCCATCGATCACATGAGGTATGTTCATCATGGAACAGTGCTTGGGCGGTAGTGGTAGCCGGATTCCAGCTGGCTACCATAAGGTGAAATTGTAAGTCAAAATGGTTTGTCAATAGACAAAGCTGCATGATTCAAGTTTGGTCAGTGTGTGAAGATTGGTGTTAATATATTGGTAATAAATCAATCGATATGAGACTTGCCTGACGGGAAACTTTGCCGATTTCTTGCTTCATGAGTTGCTCGGATGTGCGGTTGCTGGATTTCCCGCTGTGTCTCCAAAGCCGGCCCAAGTGGAGGTCCTGTGAGACTTTCTTTAAGTTCACCAATCGCTCAAAAACCGGTACGTATTTTTCAAGTTCGTCCTGGGTGAGTGGCTCAAGGCCAGATTTTGTTGAGGTACCCATAGATGTATCTTGAACAGCGGTTGAGGTCGAGATTCCTAGTGGAGTTTGAGTAAGTGCATATGCCTCATGTGTGGCCACACAGAGACACTCGAAGAGTCGAGGCGTAAAGACTTCTTGTTCTTCATCGATGTACGTGGACCATGTTGAACCTACAATGCGGTTGCGCTCAGGAAAACCCTGGGAAACACCCTTGGGTGGCACTAGGTTGCCAAGTGGAAGTTTGATTAATACATGAGTTTCATACCTTCAACAATATATAATATATATATTGGTGACTATCTGGTAACTGAATCTTAACGTACTTGGAGTCGAGGTAGCCACATTACTGTAAGTTTGGTAGTTAGTATACATATTGGGTTCTCGGGCAAGCGGCCCTTCTAACCTGGTGAGGTGTAAAAAGAGGTATCAGTACCCTGTCTTGGAAGCGTTGAAGAAAGCAGAAAATGAAGAGATACAAT
>NW_006768781.1:1015209-1027195 GCF_000204055.1 Melampsora larici-populina 98AG31
ACTCTGCGGCTCACTTTCAAGACAATGCAGAGCATTGTCTTGTCCAACTCGTAGATGGATTGGAGGGATTGCGCCTCGTATAGGCCGGTCCCGGATGGTCGGTTATTTTTGGGAAGTTTGAGAGAAGCAAGGTATTACTCTGCTCGCGGAAGACCCCACTCCATGCCAATGGCACGATAGTTGTTGATGTTTGGGATGGCTTCGGATGTGGTATCGGTGTTCCCGTCTTCGTTACCAGATGTTTCATGATCATCCTCGTCCTCCTTAGTGTCTTCATCGTCTTCATCGTCTTCATCGTCTATCCTGGCTCGCTTCCTACTGGTGTTGTTGTTGGCTGCGTGAGTTTTACTTTCAGCTAGTCGGCGTTGGCGTACGGTGGTGGTGGGAGTAGGCAACCGGTGGTTGTCTTCAGAAGTTTTCGACACAGAGGGTTTTCGGTTTTTGCGGAGGCCGGATCGCGGGGGCATTGCAGGGTACTACTGGTTTTTAAAGTTGTAAAGCACTTTGGTTAGATGCGTATTTTGGATGACTACGTGGGATGAATTGGTGTAATTCTTGCTTACTGTCTGTCGTCGATGGATTGGTGGATGGATTGGTGGATAGAGGTTGATGGTGAAGAGTGTGAAACAAAGTTCGAAAAGATCGGCAGGAATTAAGAGTGGGAGATGCTGAAGGTACGTAGTGTAGGTGTAGGAAAATATACATTATATGTGTAAGATGTTAGGTGTCTGGGAGCTTAATGGTGGAATACTGTAGTAGTGAGGAATGTACTTGTGCTAGTGAGATAGTGAGTAGTGATGTAGTGAGGTTTTGGAAGTGGGATCGTAAGAGGCTGTTGCGAGTAGCACAATGGGTAGTTGTGTAGTAAGATCTTGTGGTTTGGTAGTAAGGTGTTCATTTAAGTAGTAAGAGCGGGTGATTTGGTAGTCAGATTTTTACATATGTAGTAAGATCTGGTAGTTGGGTAGTAGCATTATTGCTTGTGTAGTCAGATCTGATGGTGTGGTAGTAACATTTCTACATGAGTAGTAAGATTATTACTTGTGTAGTAAGATTATTACTTGTGTAGTAAGATGTGGTGGTTTGGTAGTGACATTATTACTCGTGTAGTAAGATGTAGTGGTTTGGTAGTGAGATTATTACTTGTGTAGTAAGATCTTGTGCTTATGTAGTGAGATTTGTACTTGGTGCGTATGGGGGGCCAAGGCCCCCCCCTTGTAGAAGTGTGACTTAGGGTGATCTCTAGGTCACCATAGGACCATCTATCTTGCTAAGAAATTCTAAAGGGGGACATTCGAAGTACATAGGATGATAGCTACACGTGTATCATCCAATACACTCGGTGCTTTTCAGTGTACACAGGTGCGTTAGCATGTGTAAATTGAGTGGTCTAGATGGACGTACTGCAGGATCCCAACATTGGTGCATCACCTTGATGACTTCCGTTGGTGTGGAGTTGTGGGCAGTACCTCTAGCTGACCATTCAACTATGCGTCCCACACCCTGAGTTAAAACCTTGTTCGCCATTGATCGAAGTAGCACCTCGGCGTCGTCAATCGGAATAGTACTTTGTGCGTCCTCAAGAAGAAAGGTATCATTTTTAGAATTCGAAACCGCAACTTGGCCGTTGAGTCTGTAGGCATGGTTGTCCCTGATTTGTGTGTCGATTTTCAGGGCCGCAACCGTCAAGGCGTGACCTTGCAAACCGCTCTCATGTACAATGACGTCGGATTCAAAATAAGAAAATCTATCATCCCGATCCGCTTCTACAGAGATGATCTACGTAACGGGATTAGCTGCATGTCGATAATGTTCTGGTCAGGCGCTTACCTGTCTTTTAGTTAAGAATATAGAATTGAATCGCAACGGATATCCCGAAACTACGTAATTGTGCATTAAGAATTTGATCCTGGATAAGTGTAATGGAAATTGGGAGGTAAATGATTGCTTTTATTGTCTACCTAAAGAGTGTGTTAGATCCTAATTTATATCGCTGATGAGTATGAATGGAAGAAACATAACAGAGATTAAAGACTGGCCCAGGTGAATCACTCCACTGAGTTGCGTCCTGAGGCAGTATTCCGGTTCTAATCAATGAATCAGCTTGGCATTGCCACGGCAGAAAAACAGCTTGTCGTCAAGAAGGTGCGATGCCATGAAGAGGTCAAGAATCAAGGGATCCGGATTATTGGGTGACTCAATGCACTGTAGGAGCCAAATACATTTTCATAATGCAGAGAATGCTGATATAGGTTACGGTAGCGGCAATGTCCTATGTGAAAAGTTAAATCAACACATTGCAATTGGATTCACTTTGTCCGGGCTTCTTTCGCAAAGTCCACCATGAGCCAATGTAGTCGCCGCCTCGGCTGTGTGGAAGTCACGTGAGGGTGATGCGCAGTGGAAACGCAGTCGATACAGTTTCTCTCAGCTTAATCCTGCAGAGCAGACTCGCTGCTCAGGATGAGGTGCTGAATTGAGTGTCTGTCGTTCTGACTCGTCAGCCATCCCCTGCAGAGTGTCTATGAACAGAGAGTTCCATGACGTTTCGGAAAATAATTCATTTTGATCACGGAATAATGGTAGTATGACATTGCGGATTGAGATACAATGACAAAATCGACGAAGCGTATTGACATCTATAGACAGGAGCAACAAAGAAGAATGAGAAAGGGAACGTATCGATACAATGGAAATGAAGATGTGCTAAAGTAAAAGAAAGTGAGCTGTTACAATGTACTGAGAGTAGCGCGCAACGGAGCTCTCGGTCAGGATCATAGGCATAGGGCATGTAACAATGAGCGGATCAACAAAAAGGGTGTAGCATGTGGAACAGGTTCCATCAACCACGGCGAGGACGTTTACCGAGAGATTTGTTCGACATCTCGGCGAGTGGTTCGGAACCTTCTTCTCCTTCGTCGGCTACGTCAGCAGGATCAACGTCGCCATTAAACAATGGAACTTCGTTTTCGGAAGAGGGTTTGCTGACGTTCACGGCGGTGACTTGCGATGCGGAGGTGCTAGCCACCGGTCAAGAAGTGCGACCGCTGTGACGGGTGCTTTGGTCAATATTAAAACTTCTTGTAGAGCGACGACAAAGGCACTCACAGTGACAATGGGACACGGCCACCGTTGGGACCTCCGGCTCCTCTGGCAGGGGAGGGAAGGTTTAGTTGAACTTCGCCGTAGCAGACGCTGATCGCAGTTACCTGTTAAGTTATGGGTTAGTTATTTGGAATCAAGAGTGTCTCGACAACTAACCTCATTCTCCCACATGAAAAGATCGGCGTCGTAATCTCTAATGTGGCCCGTTAATTGCAATTCTCTACCGAGTTGACATAGATTTTGCGCCTTCTCCATGTTCCGGGCAGGAGGGATGAAATGTTTTGTAAACCATGACACATGTCCTCGAGTCTGGCAGAGGCATCATTAGATAGAGAACCTTCAAAAAATGACAACGACTCACCAATGGGTCGTAATCCGTATGCTTCAGCGTTATGACTACAGTGCTCTTACCATTGTGAGCGGGATCTTGGATCAGGTCTCGCCCATAAACAATTCCAAGCGCTATCATTGGAATCTTGTCGATAAGGTCGCCGACAAAAAATTCACCAAATCTGTCAATGTTGCCCAGATTAATACGATTGATGTTTTCAAAATGAAGTTGGTCGTCGGTATTGTTATTGGTGCCGATAAGCTTGCAGTTCATCGAATAAACATTTCGTGGAATGAGAGTGTCTGCTTGGGAACCGTAAGAGGTGATTTGAATCGGGTTTTCGAACGGTGCTCCTCCGTTCATCCCTGAAGTGGCGATGGATGTGTGATGAGAAATGAAACCTTTCGCGCCGTTCAATCGCGCAAAGGCCTATGGAGAGGTACCTGTCAGCGTGTTGAATAACTCGGTGGAGTCTAGTACGGACCTCAGCGCCGGCCTCGCCAGTAAAACCGACTCGAACGGTGTGGGACGGGGTTCTGATCTCGTTCTTTGACGCGGGTTTTGACATGTTGAGGGTGGTTGGAACAATGGTGTTATACGATTCAGTCAATGAATCAGCAAGAAAGTGAGGTGGAGTTTAAGTGAAAAATTCGAGATACGATGATACGATGAAGAGGGAACAGATATGCGGATGGAACAACCTTGAAATTGCAAAGATTGAGGGTTTATATACTGGTCCGTGAATTGGTGTATGGTAGATTGCCGGAAGTGTCTTTTCGACTGAGGAGAGGGCGTCAGGCCATGTCAGAGACACGGTCAAGATCGCAAAGGGCTGGTCGTACTGCTCATGACTATCATCCGGGCCAGGAACTCGTGTGCATTGGATTTAACGGTGTCAAAGCCTAGACCGTTGTAAGGAACTAATGAAATTAATGAGTGAGTAACGGGTAGTATATCAAATGTGGGTTTGAGTGTAGGGCGGTTGCAGTTGAAGTGGCAGCCGGAGGTTATGCGCTGCTGTACTGCCACGACTTTGGTTGTCGGTGGTCAAGAATCCAATGCGGGTGTAACCACTGAGGAATGCGGAGACCTTGATTGAAGTTGGAATGTTGTGCAATATTGGAATTATCTAGGTTCGCGCGGTGACTTACATCTTCATGCAGGATTAAGAAAGGAAGAGGCGGTGTGTCGACGACGTCCGAGGCGGTCACGGGGCAAATAAGTATCAATAATTGGCAAGTATTTGTGACACATAGTTTACGAAAGCGGACTGTGGTGATGGGCGATATCTCGATGTGCCTGAGCGGAGATAAATGTAACTTGAATCTGAGGAATCATGGTTCGCGAGTTATGTTAAAGGTTTCAAAAGAGATTGGACTGCGAGGTTGGTGTTGCAATGATGTTGGCACTGCCAAATATTTGCGATTGGAATAGACCGTCGGTGTCTCAATGCTTCCCCGTGAGGTTACGGTAATATGTTGAGAGATCTTACCCTTGCAACATTGAGTCTGTTTGAGCCGATATATGATATGGGTTGGGGAAAGATAAGGAATCCGTCAATGTATATGATACCCTACGGCATCTTGATCCATGTATATAGATAGACATACACAGGGTGTCGAGGAGTGATGTGGTTGCGGGGCTGCTTTTGTTCTTCTGCGTAACGTAAGTGTCGGCCATACGGTAAGACTTTTCGTCGCCGATAAATACCTCTACTGATACCAATTTCGTTGTGCTCTGTCCTTTCCTTTCTGGAGTGCAGCATGGATTCATCGTCCGCTGATGGACTTACTTACTTTTTACCCAAGATGGGTCAGCGTATAACACCTAAAAGAAATTATCAAAGGACGAATCTCATTTGCAGGAAAGATCTCATCACTCCTTGGATGTCAGAGCGTCAAAAGTCCGAGGTGTACTACCTTGACATTCCAGCAACAGCGATGATAGAGGTCAGAGACGGCGAAGATCAATGTTTCACGTGTTCTCTTTTCGGACATGCGTTTGTCGACTGCCCGGTGAAGGGTATGCCGCCCCGCGAGGACTTCGGCGATTGGCGTTTAGTAGAGAATGGCAGAGTTTACAGTTTGTTGGCTCTGTGGCCGGAGCTTGGTCGAGCTCGTGCACTTGCTAAATTGCAAAAAAAGGGCAATGGAGGTGGCACTCAACGCTCTGCGGTACCACGATCAAGGTAAGTAACGAATATTTAGGTAGCGATGTGGTATTGATGTGGATTTAAACATTTTTATAGTGCCAATGACCAGATTGGAAGACTGAGCGGAAGTCACGGAAAAGAAACGTATGTCTATTGTCTCTTCAAGCATAGATATGTGTTTACGACAACATTGACGGGCGGAGGTGACTACATCAATACAGCGTTGAGGCAACAACGTCAGACGGAGCAGTGGCTGAAGTCCGAGGCGATGATGAAGTGTTAACGGCCTCAATGAAAATGTAAGTGCTGAAGGATTGTATGTGATACCTACTGTGTTGCGGCTAATAAAAGTGTAGCAGAGTGAACGGTTTAGACAGGGCGGAGAATGCGAAACGGAAAAATGTGTCGTCTGCTGAGTACATATGTCAGGTTGTTTGCAAGTGATCTATGTTTTACTGACTTTGAAAGTAGGTGTGCTGAAGGCCCAGGCCGCGCGGACAAAAAACGGAAGTGTCAACAGATTAAACGATCTAGGTCATGCACCAGTCTCAATCGCTCTTTCAGCCATGTAAGTCAACTCAATTCTAACGTGAATTGGTTGCACATGGCTAAAGTGCATGTGCAGTGTCCTAATTTCCGTCGATCAGATTGCGAAACCGACTTTGTATTATAAAAGAGTGTGAAGTCCTGGAGAAGACTACGGTGTCGTCGCGCATTGATATGACGCTAATTTTATTGCGGACAGCAAGGTATATGTTGAATGAGGGGACAAATGATAGAAGCAAAGGATTATAGTTCTCAGATTGGGGTGTAAAGGCTGGAATTTTTTTCTATTTTATGTTGGTTGTATATGATGTGTCATCACATTGAGGTGTAAAGGCTGGAATTTTTTTCTTTTTATGTTGGTTGTATATGATGTGTGAAATCGTATAGTCAAAGGGTTTGTAGGGTTTCGAAATTAAGGTGTAGGGAATAGCAATTGCTTTTTCTTATTCGTCATTGTGGAGTGTCATAGCTCGGTTTTGTGCCACGTTTATTAGAAGTGTTTGCAAATGCCGCGGTATGATTGGGACCTTCACAGGATCTTTGTCACGGTTGCAGATTTACACCTTGCGCAATGATTGATGCATCAGGGGCAGGGGCTTCTTTGATAGAGTGAGAGCAATAGGGTTGGGGTCTGAAAGTACATGGAGAGTGACACGAATCATTGCATTGGCAGCGTATTGGCGCGTGATGACTGTATCGGTGACAGCCACATTTGCCCGGGAGACCGATTGCGAAGGAGTCATTGTTTTTTACGTCGCTATGACCCCGGTGACCACGGCGGCGCCGTCCTCGACACAGGGTGCTGGTTCCAAGCGTAGGATTCTGGGCAGCATCTTTTTTTCGTTTCGAGCACATTTTCTTTTATTTGTTTGATTGAGGATGTCGCATGCCGGGAAATCAGAATTGCATTGAGTTGCAAATTTCAAAGCGCCCATTGATTTGTACATAATAATTGCTGCGCTATGATCAAGTTCTCGCGACAAAAGGAGATATCAATTTATGAGTTTGTCGTCACAGACCTCCGGCGAAGTCATGTCGTAACATTGTTCCTCTGGCTGATCCATACAGAGATATTCCTTAGAGCATCTCCAACGCGCCCCAATCTGAATGACTAAACGTTACGTTTATGTCAAAAACGTAACGTGTACAGGTGTTATTCAGAAAATCGTCCTCCAGCGCCGAGGGCAAGGTCTCACACCTGGCCCACGGTGCGAACTTGGTTTTTGGGAAATGACACACTCCCATGCTCAGGTCCGCAAATTTGCGGACCTGGCTGAACAATCTGAAAAGCGATCTCCCATCACCTTTTGGCCAAGCAATGACTAAAATGATTGTCCGTACGTCAAACTTGTTACGTATTGTGACAACAACACAGGTAGGTGACTGCTCTCGTCTGGACAAAAAGGGACTTTGGGCTACTTTGGGTGACATGGGTTGGACCTCAAGAGATATTGAGCATGAAGTTGAGTAGTGCGCTGGAGGGCGCTGTCACTGAATAAAAAATACAGCTGTCCAGCCGAGGAAAAAACTCACCTGTACATGTTTTCGGATTCAGCAACGTTGGAGATGCTCTTAGATGTTTTGAAACATGCGGGTAGAATAGTCTCAGGCTGGTGGAACTCAGGATGAGCCCCGACCCCCGAATGCCGGGGACTGGGCTGCCCGGCCCACCGACTTTTTTTCAAAAGTCAGAACGAGGACCGACCCCGGTATTCCCCGAGCTTTTTCTGGCTCATAGGTCAAGCCCGGCTCCCGTACCCTGACCCCCGACGAACTACCAAATCCCCGGGAAATTAAGGGGATCCCCGAGTCCCCGGCTATTTCCGGCAGAAACCGCTGAGCACAACCTCTCCCAAGCGTGTATTTATCCGCTTTTTACAGCTTGATTTTTCCTCGGGTTCCCCGAGGAGAGTCACTTTCTTTTGACTCTCAGAACGACTCCCGGGCCCGATAATCCCCGCGGTTCTGCGACCCTTCGAAGGCCAGAACGACCCCCCGACCCGACGGGCTGTCCCGCGGGTATCCCCGATTTGGCGGGTCTCGGGGCTCATCCTGAGGTGGAACTGTACTCAGCTGATTGAACAGGTCAAAACTCGAGCTATTCCAATTTTTGAGTTTCTGAACCCTGGATGTCAAGCTCTCTTCATATTTGACTGTTCCTCGGCTCAGGAATCGTTTGCTTCAGATGCTCTGCGGGCTGAAAAAATGAACTTGGGATCAGGTGGTGGAAAACCACGTCTTCGAGATACTGTGATCCCTTTGGACGATCCCAACATACCTACACGCCTCCAAGGTCAAATTCAAAAGATGAACTTTCCTTCTGATTGTCTCGGCATCAAGAAAATCAAAGGTCAACCTGGCCTCAAGTTGGCAGATCTACCAAAAGGTGTTCAGCAAATTCTAGACAAACGAGAACTCTGGAATTATCACAATCATCAGCGTGCTTCAAGAGGTCTTAAACCTATGGGATTAAAGTGTGAAAAGTGCAAAGAAAGCGGTCTTGCTAAAGACAAGATTCGCCGAGCTGAAAGAATTATTCAAGACGCTGCTGAAAATCTCAATTCAGGCACCACCTTGGAACTCGATGCAACATCACCATCTGAGGACAACTCTCACGACTGCTGTGCGTTCAAGGTTCTATCCAACCAATCGGACTTCAGAAATGAAAAGCCTGTACTTCAGAAGATCATCGAAGAGGCAGGTCACTTGTGATGTTTTTGCCAAAGTTTCACTGTGAATGGAACCCTATCGAGCTCCTTTGGTGCTTCATCAAACCACGTAAGTTCTTTTTTACTCCTCCATAAAATCACATTAATTCATTGATTGCTCATCTTAATATCGATTTTGCTCTAGAATATCGTAAATTGAGTCACACTGCCAAGACAATTGCCGAAGCTAAAACTTTGTGGGAAACCGTCAGGACCAGCTGTCCGCTGATCTATACGCAAGTTTTTCAAGAAGGTGGACAAAATAAGAGCTGACCTCATGTAAGCCGTCGCTTTTTGGTTCGATCGGACATGATTTCCTCAAAATTTACCATGATATGTCATAGGGAAAAAACAACGGGCCCTGATCCAAAAGCGCAGGTCTACGCTTCTCACCGACAAGTCCCTTCGACAGCTGCATCAGAACTTTTGTGATTGGTTTTGATGGATTTACTAGTGTATCGTTTTATTCGTTTTGTCTTTTTCATCGTTCATCTCTACATCACAAACATCATTCTCATTTTTCTTCAATTTGTCATTTACCTACGTCAGAACTATGTACTTCGTGAGCAATGAAATTGGTTCTTCCAATTCAACATCCAATATCCATTCTTGAATACGCTACAAGTTGCCTCGCAAGCGAGAGCGGTAGGTTTTTGTAAAAAAAACAAAAAAATCCAACACCTCCGATTCCGGAAAAAAGCTATACGTGGATAGCAATAGGTCTCAACATCAATTATCCATTCTTGAATTCGCTACAAGTCAACTTGCAAGCGAGAACGGTAGGTTTTTGTAAAAAAAACAAAAAAACTAAACACCTCCGATTCCAGAAAAAAGTTATACATGGATAGCGATACGTCTCAACTTCTGATATCTGCTCTTAGATTCACTGAAAGTTGACTCACAAGCGAGAACATTGGATTTCAAAAAACAAAAACAAAAAAAACTAGTGATCAGTTTTAAAAAAAAGTTATGCATGGAAAAACAAAGGGCTGAGGGTTTCAAAACTGCTCTCTGATGCTCAAAGTGTTGAGATCTGAGTGAGAACATCGAATTTAAGAATTGCTGGTACTCGTTTGAAATTTACAAGCCTTTGGCACTAGCAACCATACAGTTCGTACAGCTTATGCTCACTTAGTGACCTACGCTCATGGAACTTATCCCTTAAGACGTGCCTTTGTTAAGACAATCACTGATACTCTCAACAACCATCCATGTTCAGTCTGCTACACCACGGGTGCGTCCTGACCGCCTGCGGGCTGGCCGAGTCGGCCGTCCGCAGGCGGCCTGCCTCTACGCAGTGAACGGCCGCCCCGCGCTGGTCAGTGAGGGAGCGCCGACGAGACGCAAAATACACGCCCATGGGCGGCCTTCCTGGCAGCCACTTTCCAAGCTCCAGACGCTGGATATCCTGCCGGCAGGCGGCCTACAATGCTACACAGTGGCCTTGCGGCGGCCGACCAGTCAGAATCCTGGAGCCGAATGGAGCTCAGGAACGGAGATGGGTCTCAGGCAGGCGCGGGCACGCGATATCTCGTTGATTATGACACATAAGGCCTTGTTTCTTCAAGGATGCATTTCCGCAATAAGATAAGAAAGAGAGACAATTGGAACTACAGGCTAATTCGCATTGAAACAAAGACAGTATTGAAAAGACATCTTGAAAGATGAACAGAACAAAACACGCGTGGTTCATCATTCATCAGCAGCGGCGGGTTGGGGTTCCATGGTGTTCATTTCCACCTCGACCTCCCCGTCGCTGGGCAATGCAAAATTCACTTGGGCAGGAATGTCCGTGAAGCGAACATTTCCTTCAAACAAAGCGCAATCCTGATTGTAGACCAGTTTATAGAACCTGTTCGGTTCAAGCCAAAACAAATGGTCAGTTGGTAATGCAGAAAAAAAAGACACCATGAAAGAATGAAATAATGCAGACTTACGCCGTAGTGTAAAGTGGCCCACGCTCGCGCATCTTTCGCAGTTGTTGGTCAACACGTGCCCAAATGTTGCCACCACCCCGAACGACTCGCATCGCTTCGCGACGCTGTGAAATGGAGAATGGAGAGGAAACACAATGTGTTTAACATATAGTGTTTCTGCTAAGTAGGTGGATGAGTATACAAGCGGGATGCCACTGACAAGATATGCCACGCGCAGACGATGACCCCAACTCAATTGGCTCCATAGGGCATCTGCGTCCAGGCTTTCTGGGTTAGTGTTGCATTGATCGGCAATCTAGAAAAGCAATATGATGGTCAAAAACTTCATAAAGGATGTGTGTAGAGGGAGAGAGGTAGAATTACGCGATGGACAAGCTTCTTGATGTTTGGGACAGTGGCGGTGATTGGGCTCGGATCTCGTGGGTTTCGAATGTTTGTCAGAACCTGCTCAGCAGCATGAGATAGAGAAGTTATCAAACAAAAAGTTGTAAAAGGCAGATCGAAAACTGAAACACACCAGGAGATGCATTTTCTCTCTTGCATGCTTGCCAGCGTCCTTGACCAATTTGTTGTAAACCTTCCCAGCTGGAACATCCTGGAACCCATCGATTGTAGGAGGTAGGTGTTGGACTACCCATTGGCCACCAATGGCCTGAACTCTTTGCTGTACGGGCAAACCAAAGCATAAGTAAGATGATAATGGGCTGGTTGAGCTCAAACAAACACGGACCTTGATGGTGTTAAAAAGGGATCTTTGTAGTACATTTCCATCAACCTGGATGGCAGTATAAGCCTCGAGGCCAGCTTCGCCAACAAGCGCGTAGGCCAACTGATAAACCCGCTCCTATCATTATAGAGAGATCATTTAATCGAGAAGGAGAGATAAGAGAAAAAGGTGTTAAAGTCGTTTGAAAATCAATCAATGATGGTCGCAGACGGAAACGGATCCAGAAGATACAGTTGATCCTTCAACCAAACCCACCTTTAAAGCAATCGAGACTGCCCAGGGAGCAGCTGGGGTGGCGGTGGGCACTCGGTTGGCCCCTAGACCAGGAGAGGTCGCTGGAGAGTCGGATCCAGCAGACAAGTCGGCCAATGTCGCAGTAAGTTGATCAACCTTGTTGGACAACGTGACGACTTGTTGGCGAGATGACACGGAGGAAACCGTGTCGTTAACCTCGTACACCTTGTTCGACAAGATCGATGT
>NW_006768781.1:1028277-1031711 GCF_000204055.1 Melampsora larici-populina 98AG31
GAGTTGTCAAGATTGACGTCAAGAAAAGAACATGAAAGATTCTGCTTACTGAGGGACGGAGACGATGAGCCATAAGGGTGGAAACGAGTGTTTTGAGACATTTTAAGTTTGATGAATGAATGTTATGAACACGAGTGAAAGTTGATTGGGCAAGAGACTTGTGAAAACAGGCGTTCTGGAAGAGAGGACTTTGCGAAAACCATGAAGAAGATGTGCCTTTTGAGTCGCCCCTGGGTAAACCCAGGGGGACCACCCAGGGGCTTCATGCAGCGCGTCCTCGCGTGGTTTCTCACCAGTGGGACCATGTTCTGACCAATCAAGCGAGTTTGCGATGGAAAACTCGTTTGATTGGTCAATCATGCTCAATCACTCAAGAGTCGACGCGTCCTCACTCGCATTCTTTGCGCACTTCGATGCGTCAAAACAATTGACAAACGAGCGAGTCTTCATTGGGGCGCTTCTGGAAACAAAGGAGACAGAGACAAAAAGAACAAAAGGGACACATGTTCAATCCAGCTCATCAACTTCATCAAGTTCTTCCACCATGTTCATTTCATCGAGTTGATCTTCTTCATCTTCTTCGGATGAATCATGAACTGCTTCTTGCATTCTTGCTTTTCCTTTTCCTTTGCCGCCTTTCTTTGCACTCGCTTTGTTAGTTGAGCCTTTCTTCATTTGGCGTTCTTTGACCGGAACAGAATCCCATACTTCCATTCCCTCACGAACTGAATCCTTGAGTTCTTCTGGTGTCATCTGTCGAAGAGTCATGGCAGCCACGTCACGGTGGATTTGGGCCGAGTATTGGCTCGCGCTGTTAAGAATGAACTTGTCGGTCGTTACGTGACAGAGATCACTGATCTTGATCGTGGTTTCCCTCCTCTCGATCCGCTGGTTTCTTGCGAGAGTCACTCGACATGAGGCCTCGTGACAATTATGTTGAACATTGAGGATGCAATGTATATCCTACAAAGGATGTAAAAAAGTCTCAGTATAAATATTTGCATTTGAGATCTTAGAAATCCGCACCTGAATATTAACCCATTTCCACTCATCCAAACGATTGATCTCCCGCATGCCATAATAAGGGTTGACCTCACCTCGCTGGGTTAATTGAACAAAAAGTAATGTTTTGGAACCACTTTCGGAGTGTGGGTGCCAAATCGCAGATACTTGGACTAGTTCGCAGCGATCAAAGACCTAGGCAGCGCTCGAACTCAGTGCCAGTCAGTGTTGAAAAAGCTCACACGGCTTACCTTCACAAAATCAGCCACTTCGACCTTTTGCCCATTCAACAAGGTGACACTGAGAATCTTCTCCCATGACGCTTCGGGATGCCTGGTGGTCAAGACATCTGGAATTTCTGTTACATCTTGAACCCGCGCTGGAAAACATAACCGTCAATTTGCATTCATGATAACAAATTCCAAATAAACCCTCTTACATCCAGTAATAAACTCAGTGGCTTTGTTGCCTTTTGGGTCGAGTCCAATGGCTTGAGATAATTCCGGCACAGTTTTCAAAAGTCCTTGTACGCTAGGCCCGGCAGTACATCGACCCCCAATTTCTTTGTCAAAGAAAGATGTTCCGGAAACAAGCATTCGCAACATCTGATAATTGTTGAAGGATTCCGCAATGTCGCGCCCGGGACTGAGACGGTTTGAATGAACTGAAGCTGCTCGTAATGCGCCGTTGAAAGATTCAAATTTCTGGGTCATGTATAAATGCGTCGGGCCAAAGGACTTGATGGAATCTTTTATATGTGTTAGCATATGGAATTTGGGCTTATTGACCCATTGGGCCGAGTCCTTCATTAGTTCGTGGAGAAAAAGGGTGATTGCACGCTCCAGATCTACCAGGTATTCTTCCACGCAGGTGATCTCGTTTTGAAAGACATGAGAGGCCAGTAAACACAGGGCGGTCCATAGGTGGCGCCTACACATTGAAATCAAATTGAAGAAAACAAAGGGAACGGACTGAAGGATGGTCTGGAAATCTTTGCCAACCAAACTTTGAAAAAATTGAATATAAGTGTTGGGCTGTATCGGGGCGATGTTGAGACCTTTGGTATTGAACGCGCGCCAGCGACCTGTGAGCTGAACGTGAATCTTGCTGCCTGGTTTCAAAACACCAAAAGACTTCATGGTGTCTCGAAATAGGTACTTTGCGATTCCAAGAAGTATGACATGCAAAGTTTCGACGGGGGTATCTGTATGGCCATTAAAGCCTACATCGAGATCATGAGCACAACATCCAAATTCTAATCTTTCAAAGCAACCGGAGATCAAACCTTTGAGCCTCAACATTGGGTTGAACAAGTGATCACCCAACCAAAGGTTCAGTTCCTCGCACATCCGCTCGACATCAGGTCTAGCATGCAAATCGTAAGCCCCCTGGATGTTTTTCTTGAAAGTGTCCAATACGGAATCCCGAAGACCATACGTGCGCTCCTTTTGGTCCACGGTACTTCGACTGTTCGGTAATTGCGCTAAGGCCCAAATTTCGGCAGTCCTAGCGCGGGTCGTGTCCCAATCACGTTTGGGCGCACAAGCATCGCCCACTATAACAATAACAAAACCTTAGTAACCGGGAGCAACCACGAAACATAACCCTAAGTGATTAAACACGCCTGAAGGAACTATGGCAGAGAAGCCCCCTTGACTACTCAGCCAATAACAAGAGAGAAACCACGACACTCTATCAGCTCATCCCAATCGGGAAAGATAGAGTGGGCAGACCTACCTCGATGAGAGCCACGGACAAAATGACTGTGCCAACCACAGGTTGGCGGACCACGAGAACTGATATAAAGAACGAGCCTCCCTTCCAACCAAGAAGGGAGGCATCTGATTTTACCATACCATCTTTACCAATAGATATCTATCTATTAGCCTTAGATCATCTCGAAGCCCAACTATCAAATCGTTCGAAAGAATCCATTTATCTAGTTCCACTCCGAGAATTTCGTTGAAGGAGTTTTCTCCGAATCCTTGTCGATTCCTCCTATCGAATCAGTTCTGAATCTGGTCCTCAGATTCACCCTTCCGCGCGAGTCATTCCTCCCTAAGGATACCCTGGATTCTGTCGTGTTCATCGCTTGCGCTTTCCACTCGACCTTCTGGCCTGTTCTTAGGCGTGCCTTCCCACAAGGAACCCTGCCCTCCAACGTGTTAGTTGGATTATCCACTGGTCTACGGATCTTGTTCTTGTCATTCATTGACAAGATCCCTGTTTACAGGCTACTTCGTGAACAGCTGTTCTCGAGGATTTTGACCGGCTTAGGGTTGACCACCTATCATCCGTAATCCTACGGTAAGCCGCCGCTCCTTCTATATCTCCTAATCCTTCCTGAGGAATAAGTAACTCACGTTCTTATTCCCCTGTCCTATCCTTATAGCAAGATCCACGGATCACCTATTTCTCGTAACCAGAGCAAT
>NW_006768781.1:1032723-1047583 GCF_000204055.1 Melampsora larici-populina 98AG31
ACCGAGATCGAAATCTAGTGAAGCCAGGATTCCCGTCGGTTTTGAGCTAGAGTTTTTCGTGCATGTCGTTCCGCTTGGATGTATCGTCTGAGTAGTTGTTTACGAGCAAAGCGAGGCATAGGTGGAGGTGATGTGAACTAGGGAGTGAAGTACTGGAACTGGATGTGAATTAGGAGATGAGTTGGGTAGATGAGCTTGTGCGGTGAGAGGACCGGTCGGGACCAAAAGAAAATGAAATCGAAGTTGAGGTGAGGTAGGGTGAGGTGAAGAATTGGGTAATCGGGGATTCAAAGTAGAGAAAAACTGAGAACGTTCTCCCAGTTTCCCAGTTTCACAATTACAGCCAAAATCGAAAACTGGGAAACTGGGAAAAAACGGGAAAAAACTCCCAGTTTCTACTTTGTATCCCCTAATTGATCTCAAGCTCGGAATCTTCTGGATTGCTCGCTTGTTCTTTCTCCGCACCCAGAAATTCAATGGCTCGCACAATTGACAGGGGAGAGGGGGGTCGTTCGGGGGTATCTGAGCGAGGGGCTGGATCTTCCGTGTCCATGAAGGCGTCTGCAAGTGGAGGTGGGTCATTGTTTGGGAGCGGGTTTTGATTCGCTAGACCAGGGAGTATTTCGTTTTGATTGGCGTTGAGAGCGTCAAAACAGGCAGCTTTGTTGAGATGGCTCTTGGTCAACATATGAGCGGCGTACGACTTCATGGGACGCTTCCCACAAACTAAACACAGAAAAAGTGGCGCAGAGGTGTCCGAGGACAGAGATTTAAAATCTAAAAAGATGGAAATGTCAGAGTTGCGATCGGTGAAGACGACGAAGGAGAGGACTGGGAGAGGAGACAAACAGCGATCGTGTATGATTCCAGCCATTTGCAAATTGATGTGGTGGGTTTTGTGTGAGTGGTCTGATCGGGGATTGGTGGACTTTTTATGTGGACTGTGGTCTGAAAGGAGATCGGAGATCAGAGACTTTTGTGCTTTTGTGCGAGGTGAGTGACTTTTGCAATGTTCTGAATTCGAAAATACGGCCGAGGGGCCTTGAAGCGGCAACCGGCAGGCCAACCGGAGACGGAAGTGGGGCGACAGATGCCTGCAGCCTGCAGGCAGACCGGAAGCGGTCTCCAGATTGTTGATAGATCGCCTGCCGGTCGATCTATCATTGCGGCTCGGACTCCCACCAAGACTGGCCTGGGGCCATCCGGGATCGACCCGCTGGCTGACGTGAGGCCAGGTTCAGACCCGACCTTTCACAGATCACTTTTCGGCCCAGGATCCCCCCGTGGTGTACGTTTGATTATAGGGAGAGCATCAGATTCTGAACGTCTCAGTGAAATTTACGCATATACTTATTGTCGCTCTTTTTGATCAACTTGATCGTTAGTCTTGATGATCAGTGAGATGGTCTAGTTTTGATCTGTTTTGATTCATACAACTCTCAAACACGCTTTCAAGGGGATGGTCCGAGCCAGGGCCTGCCCGGTGCTGCCCGGCAGCATGAACACTACTTCATTGTGAATGTCGGGCCTGAATCGGCCCCGGGGCCGGCCCTGACACTTCAGGGCCGGGTCATACCCCTACGTGAGGCCAGGTTCAGACCCGACCTTTCACAGATCACTTTTCGGCCCAGGATCCCCCCGTGGTGTACGTTTGATTATAGGGAGAGCATCAGATTCTGAACGTCTCAGTGAAATTTACGCATATACTTATTGTCGCTCTTTTTGATCAACTTGATCGTTAGTCTTGATGATCAGTGAGATGGTCTAGTTTTGATCTGTTTTGATTCATACAACTCAACAATCGAGGCTCTAATCAGAATGTTGGATGAAGTGGCTCGACCATCATTCCCTTCTATTTGAACACTACTTCATTGTGAATGTTTACTGCGATACGCACCAAGTAAGAGATGTATAAAGACGGAGCTCGTCCTATCATTGGAAGTGTCTCCTTAGCCTTATCTGAAATTTTGTACGTTTACAAGCTTGGCTGGCCAAGTCGTCAGTTTCTCTTGATACAATTTCGAACCTATCATCTATTCGAACCGGGAACCGTTGAGACTCACGGAAGACATTCAAGTTGGTAACTGTGTATACTTTCCAAAGGCAAAACAGTCTCTCTTTCATAGTCAATCTTCAGCTCACGCCCAAATGTCATCTCGAATGAGTCAAAAGCTTGGAGATCATGCCCTCGGGGCCTTGGATGATGAACGCATTTGCGACGCTTTATCTGCGAAGTCGACTCCGAAATCACACGATCAATTGGCGTCCAAACCAGCCGATGACCTTTCTCATCTGGACAGTAAGGTGAAAGAAGATTACTCAGATCCATTCGACGAATGCGCGGTGCTTCCAGATGCAGACCAAGAAGAGGACCCCAATGAGCGGGTGATTACCTTCAGATCTGCGTTGGTAGGAGCTATTATGGTCGCCGTGGGTGCATCTATATCACAAGTAAGTCACTATCTTTATCTACTTCACTGAGAGGGCAGGTTTGATGAGGATCATTTTGAACATGTAATCATTTCTCAAGTCTAACACCGCTATTATTCATCTCAACTCTTGCAGGTTTTTATGTACAAGCCGGTGCGTATCTTGAATTGTGCTTCCTTCTGTGTACTAGTCTCCTGGAGATAAAGGGAGGCAGGCCATCCTTACCGATCATCTTCACGCCTGACATGTATATCCGCCTCACTGTTCTTCGAAATAGGTGCACCTACATCTAAACCCCGTGTTTCTCCAGGTAAGGGATTACATGATTGTGGTTTCATCATTCTCCAGCTTCACTTTGTGGTTCACAGCGCTAACAGCGCCTCGCCGTAATTCTAGCTAGCATGCCTTGTCCTGGGAAAGTTCTTCGCTGCGATACCAGGGCCCAAATGGTGGAACCCTTGCAGTTTGACTGTCAAGGAATCTGTCTTCAGTGCGATTATGGCTACTGCTGGAGCGGGCGGTGCACACAGTGTTGAGGTCAGTTTCTCAATCAGATGAAGCATCAGGCGGCCTTTTAAGATCTTGGGATTCTTGCAGATAATCGCCTCGCTGGACGTCTTTTTCGATCGACCGATGCCTGCTTACCTTTGTGTCTTGACCATAATGAGTAGCCAATTCTTGGGGCTAGCCTGGGCTGGGTGAGTGCTTCTTTTAAAACTTGAATACGTTTCCTTTCAACTCATATGCATACGTCGATACAGGGTGTATAGTTCATTTTTCATCTATCCGAAAAGCGTCGTCTTCCCGCGAGTCAATGTTTCTTCTATGACAGGTTGGAAGTAAACTCATCGGTCTTGTGTTTAGGAGTGTGCTACCATGCGTAGTGCTGTTTCGTTCGCTGGTCAAACCCTCTCCAGACAATCAGGGTCAATTATCTCTCTTCCAGAAGGTATTTGGTGTCATGACTATATGTAAGTGGAAGCAGCGATTGATGTCAATGTCCTTAGGACGTTCATTGTTGCTGATCTTTTTCTCCTGGGTGCAGATGAAGCCATTCCCGAATGGCTCGCCCCGGCTCTCCAGGCAATAAGTCCTTGGTGCTTGACTCTACCTCAGCTACCAGTCGTCACGCAGGTGTGTACTTTCTTTCCTCAAAGGAGTAATATAACAGCTGAAGTTTGGCCAATCCCTCCCTTAACACCGTTCTCAGATCTTCGGTGGATCTATCGCTGCAGAAGGTCTTGGTTTGTTTGCTGCCAGTTTTGATTGGGTTCTCGTAGGTAAGTTATATGAGCTTGACTTTGAAAAGAGCCTAGATGTGGGCCCGCTGACCGCACCGAAATGACTTACCCAGGAAGATACAATCCGCTATACATCCCGCTCTTGGCTCAAGTACGTTGTAAGAATAACATGCACTTGACTTCAAACTGACGTGCCTTGCACAGATCACGGATTGGACAGCTGTAGCCACAGGGGTCTTTCTTTTCAGTGCAGCCTATCGATATGACTGGTTCGGTAAGCTTCAATCTCAAACTCTCATTGAGCTGATACTGATGGATTTCTTGTCATAACACAGGCGGAGCGCACTTGCCATTTATCTCTTACGACATTCTCAATAACGAAGGAGTACGCTACAATCTAAGTAGAGCCCTTTTTGATAATGGAACCGAAAATACGATCGAGGTAGAAAAAATGGGGTTGCCATCATATGCAACCGCTTTTGTTATCGGAAAAGCTGGTACAGCATTTTCCGTGTCATCGGCAATTGTTGCAGCCCTTTTATTCAATTGGGACAGGATGGCGGCTACTTTTAGCTCTTCCAATCCGGAAATGTCAAGAGAAGATCCTCATAGAACAATCACGAAGCATTATGCAGGCTTTCCAATGTAGTCAGTATAGCTTGCTTGGAAATGATAATCCTGTCCAGATTGACTTGGAGCTTGACTGATTATGGTTTCTCACAGTGGTTTTGTGGCGTTGGGAGCTTCATCGATTGGTCTCGCATTTTTTTGTGCCGCGCAAGCTGGCTCTGGCCTTCCGCCTTACGCACTTGCAACTGCTTTTGTGCTCTCCGCGGTTTTAAGGTACGTATTTCACTGTCTCGAAGCTCTTATTCTATTCTGATCGACAAGGCGTGCGTGGTAGCTTCGCAGCAGTATTTTTTTACGGGACTGTAGGGATTCCCCTACATTGCCAGCGTGAGTTTTCTTAGCAGAGCTGACAAGCTGAGCTTCCTTGATATACATATTCTGACTCGTTTCATATGCCCAAAATGTCAGATGTCACCCAAATGCTGGGGTAAGCAAATGAAACATGTGTCGGCTCTTAAACGATGTGCTGAACCACTCCCCTTGAACAGCGGTATACTTTTTCCAGGAAATGCTATCAGTAATCTATGGTTCACACTGTAAGTCACGCCTCCTTCTTAGATCACAATACCATTATTGCTAAACCTTTATGGATTTTCCATGACAGGTATGGATGGACTAGCGTCAGTCAATGTGTTCGTCAGGCCACAGATTTGAAAATGGGCCAATACATGAATCTATCCACTGTTGGTTACCTATCTCTTATCATGTTGCTTGATCACATTCCTGACTTACTTCCAATAGCTCTCCGTCGTCATTGGTCAAATTTCTGGAATGTGAGATTTCTATTCCCTCTCTTCTCCAAGAGGAATTTGAAAAGACTCATGGTTTTACTTTTTACTCTGCGGTATTTAGAATCCTAGGAGGGTTCGTTCATTATGGCGTAATGAGCACTATCGTCAACACTCAAAGAGATGTACTTTTGCTTCCTCACGGAGACGGAATATATACGGTATCTATCATCACCTTTCTCCTATGCCTCAGAACATATGTGGGCGCCATCAAACGTACCTGATCATCTCATACGATACAGGGAATGGCCTTGAGTAGTATGTCTGCTCAAGCGACCAGGTATGTTGAAGAATTCTACTTCACTCGAATACTTCCTCTGCCTCGACGCCTTCTATTGAAAGATTTCTAACACAGATGTCTATCTTGATCACCAGCTGGGGAATATTTAGTAAAAGACTTTACTTCTTTGGGTCAAAATATGTCTGTCAAAACTTGACTCCGTCTCTTTGTTGGCATCTTATTTACTTACATCATTTTTGAAATACAAGGCAATAATCCCCTACGCTTTGATTTTGGGATTTGTGGCTCCAGTTCCGTTCTATCTTCTTCATAGATGGAAACCCACGGCTGGATTTCAACGTATCAACACTTCTTTATTTGCAGCATGTCTTTATCATGCAGTTTGGGGTAAGTCTTAATTACTTTTGCAAACTAGTCGGCCAAACCTGAACTATGTACCTTTCCAAACTGTAGGAGCTACCTCGGGTCGTATGACATCTATCGTGTTGGCCATAGCTACCCAGTACTATGTTAGGAAATATCATTTTAGATGGTTCGTATTCAATATTTTACTTTCGTATGTCTTTTGTCTAAATCATTCTTTTCTTTTGCATACAGGTACCAACAATACAAGTGAGGATTTCTTTGCTTCCATTACATTGAAAACCGAATGCTGATTGATTGTGCCTACCTTCAGTTATATCTTGAATGCGGCCGTAAGTTCTCAATCATGCTAGTACTATGTAATGCATCAACATCATGACTTACTGATTTTGACCCTTCAATCCCTTTTCACCACACATGATATTGATAGTTGGAAGGCGGTACTCAATTTGCAGTCCTACTGCTCACATTTCTTGTACAGGGAGGGGCTGGTGTCAAATTAAATATTCCACAGTAAGCCGCGGCCTTTATGCGCACTACTCATCTGGATAGCATAGCAAAGTCAAACGCTAACTGATGTTCCACATTCCGCCAGTTATTTTTTAAACCCGAAAGGAACCCGAGATTACTGTTATCTCGCGGACGCATCCCATTAGTTTTCCTTCCTACAAATCCTGGTGCTACCAGCTTCTTGTCTCATCGCGGGCCCAGCTAGGATATAGAGTTGAATTTTTATTGGCATACCTCTGCATGATAACTGCACAACCAAATAATCTCATTTTCCGAAATGTATAAAATGGGGAGGGGGAATTTTACACTTTACACCGACTTTATCTGTGTAAACTTGACCCGGCGTGAGATTCGAAAAAAGGGCTCAAATTTATATTTTCATATATGTACATACTTGTTTCGATTTTTTTTTCTGTGTAACGTGATCCTGTGCAAAAAAAGTTGTGTAAAAGTGTAGCACAACAGTTAAACTTATCAGAGTCTCACGCTCGACCCTTGCGAGTAGTCGAGCGAGGGACTTAGGACAACCTCGCACAAAATTCTTACTCAGTGGGATGTTTTTTGCAGGAGTTGCCTTAAGATCCATCTACAGAGCCCCCTGCCGAAGATCATGATATGGTCCAAAGACAAAATATGTGTGCATTCCTCTTGTGCACATAGTCCATTCTCTCAAGCTCTTTTAAAGTGAGCTGTGATGTTTTTTATACCTTACCAGATTACTCCTACCTTGGCCTTTGTCACAGGCTGAGATAGGAGCGTGTCGGGGGAGCCCGGTCCCGGGTCTGCTCCGAGCCTGGGTGGGTGGGTTGGTATAAAAAATTCTTTGATGGTATTAAAAACTTCTTGAGAATTGAATGGGAATTGATAAAGTTCTGAGTCTAGGAAAAAGGTTCGGTGTGGTGTGCGAGAATTTTCAACCTAGAAAATTGCCTTGAACTACCAGACCTTGTACAGCTGTACAGTTACCTCACCCTTAGAACTTTTTGTCATGGACATAAGCCTTAAGTCGTGCCTTGGTTAAGACCACCCATACATCAATTTTTTCCCAAGGAAAGTACTCCCCTCCGAGTTCAATTTCACTCCAAAATTTTTGTCTTGTAATGTATATGTAGGTTGACTGTGGAGCTAAAACTTTGTCCCAAACCAGCCTGGTGCAAAACTGGTTTTGCCCTACAGATGGCCCCAGGCCCACAGACGGATCTGTGTGAAGTTTGTGATTCCATATGTTGCCATTCCACCACTCAATCCATGGAATCTATTCACTTTTTGTTAGGTTTAGGATTTTCTTTTCTTTTTATTTCTTGTCGTGTAGCATTTTAAAACTATCATCTTATCTAATATTATTTCAAAGTGTTCATTATCTACTACATCAGAGTTCTACCAGTCATAAGACCATGCGCTATGTAACTTAATTGTTAGTCCAAGCAAGCTACAGTGCGGGTGTGGGGGGGCCGGTAGGCCGCGGGTCCTCTGACCGGGTAGGCTCTCTGTGTGGTAGGGAGCAGGGGTGGGTGGGAGGTCAAAGAAAATTCTTGACAAAAAGTGAGAGTTTTCTTGATTACCTTCAGGTGGTTTGTTAGTGCTATGTTGATGTGTTGAGGTTTTTCTGACTTCAAGGGAGACTTCAAATTCGTAATCCCTCAAAGTCATGGTGGGAACTTTCTCTTAGGCCCAGTACCGATTTGTACCGGGCATCCTACCATTCCGCTCATCTTATATTTCCATGGAATTCTACAGGTGCCGTCGTTCCTTTGGGCACCTGTAACATGGTTGCCTTACACCAAAGGCACGACGTGTAAGGCGGTTTCCATCAAAAGAGGAGCGGAGATACAGTGGCCTAAGACCTAAGACATAAGACTTAGGCAAAGCTGGTACCAAGAAATACAGGAGGATGAAAATTATCTCCTCCTGTATCTTACCAGCTTCTTAGGCCACTGGACATCTCATCGCTCAGCTCTTCGCTCTCTTACTCAGGAAAATTTTGAAAGACTATCTTGGAAAAGCAGTCAATATTGAATCAGCATAAGAATTGAAATTTAGACCAAGCAGAATCTACAAACAAAAATTCAAACTTTACAAAAATGAATCACGAGGAATTTCACCAGCAAATAGAAGGTAAATTAAGAGATCAAATCGAAGAAGAAGAGGAAGGTGGATTAGACAAGGTGGGAGGAGAAGACACAAGAAAACAAGATGACATGACGAGACCGATAGGTAACTCAAAAGAACAGCAGACAACAGACAGCCAACCAACAACCGTAAACACACAAGCTTCGAGTAATCAAGAGGAACCAACGAGCCAAGTAATGACAAGGCAAGGTAAGAAGAGGATCGAAAAAGGGGAAGAAGCAATAGGAGTGATAAAGATCAAGAGAGGGGGTAAGAAAGGTGGTGGTACAGGAAGCGGTAGTAAAGAAGCAGAAGCAGAGTTGAAGAGGAGAGAAGAGGAAGAGAAGCTAGAGAGAGAGAGAGTAGAAGAGGAGCAAGAACAAGAAAGGAAGAGAAGGGAAGAGGAGAGGGTACAGGAGTTAGTGCGGCAAGAGTTAGGAAGAAGAGATAGAGAAAAGAAACAAGAAGAGGAACGGAGATTCAGAGAAAAAGACAGGCGGAGAGAAGAGAGAAGGTTGGAAGAGGAAGACCGGAGAGAGGAGCGTGAAGAAAGAGAGCGGCAGTTAGCAGAAGCGAGAGCAGGAAAGAAGAGAGTGGCTGGTATAATACTCAGTGATACTGACGAAGGTAAGCGAAAAATTCCGACTTCAGAAAGACCTTCTTCCAGATATGGAAATGCTCCTGTAAAGGAAGGAAGGAATGAGCACACACATCGATAAGAAAAATACTCCGCGAAAGGAATGCCCCAGATTGGGAAGGAAAGAGAAGAGATGACTGACAAGACCTTGTATTGTAAACGCCCGTAGAAGGAGATAGACAGCGCAAGGCGCACGTACACGACGCGAAGTCACAAGCTGTGGAGAGGATGAGGAAACGGCTAGAAGAAGAGCTGGACGCAGCTTATGAAGCGAGGAACCGTGAATTATATGACGAGTTGGTAGAAGAGAAGAGGAAGTGGGAACTGTTCCAAGCAGGAGAAAGAGGAGAGAAGGAGTCGACTAAGTCAGGCCTGAAAGAAGTGGGAGAGGAGAAGAAAGAAAAGAAGTCGGTGAAGGTGAAAAGGGGAGTAGGAGTAGATTACCATCTGGTAGGCCTGTCAAAGTATTGGGACGGCATCATGCAGGATTTAAGTCGTTATGTCCCGTTGTCAATCTTCAATGTGGTTTGGTTGAGGCAAGACCTGAGTATGACATCGACAAAAACTTCAAGAGCAAAGACGAAAGATGCAGATGCGGTGACCTACAACTACAATCCGGTACCAAGTGAATGGAGGACAAAGGTGGCAGAGTGGCATAGGCAGAAGGATTTATTCTTGGAGTACTTGGCGTATTATGAACATCATGACGTAATTGAATCAATGAAGGAACATTTCAAAAATGTGTTAGATATCCAGAAAGAAAACAATGGATGTTGGATGGTGGCGTTCAGGTATGACATGGAGATGAGACAGACCTATATAAGTTTCAAGAAAGACGGGGAGATGGCGGATATAGGGTTGAGAGACGAGAAGGTAGAGAAGAGAGCGATAAGAGAAACAGCCAAGAAGGGAGAAGAGATGATGTTGGATAACCCGTATGCCAGAGATGGAACGAAGAGATTCATAGATCCATTTGATGGGAGCAACTGGGCGGGACGTCAAGGAGCGTGGGATGACCCCAGAGCGACCGACAACAAAACCGATTTCTACAAATCAAGTCAGTCAGTAAGGTCAACTACCTGGGCGCAATCGAGGTACAAACCTCACCAAGCACCGACCCAAGGACCGTCTTCAGGACCATCGGTAGGTTTCAGGGGAAGAAGTTTCGGAGGTTTCGGGAACCAAGGAGGAGGACGAGGTTTTGGTGGAAGAGGAAATTTTGGATTCTATGGAGGAGGTTTCAATGGCCTAGTAGGAGGAGGATATGGGAATGGCTTCGGAGGAGAAGGGGGAAATGGGGGAAGTTTAGCGACGGGCCCTAGAGCGAATACCCCAGGGGTTAGTAGAGGAGTCTGGGGAGGAAGCTCGAGAGGAGGAGCAGTGGGGAGAGGCGGTTTTGTCAGAGGACAATCAGGAGCAGGGAGAGGTGATCAACCAAAGTGAGTTGAAGGAATGTCGGGAGATTCTAGAGGAGATGAAGAGTTGGTGAAATAGAGATGAAATGAAAAATTGTGTTGCCCGGAGAATTGAAAAACCAGAGAGAGAATCGTGAGCTGAACTGACTTAGTGATTTGATGACAGACAACAGGTGAGAAACGAGAGGAGTCGATGGCCGTTTGAGTCGAGATGTGAGCTGAATATCCCAGAATGGGAGGAGCTCATGAGAGAGTTCGAGTTGACAGAAGAGTGGGGAGATGTGCTTACCAGTCTCAAGGAGGGATTCCATCAAGGAATACCAGACCATTCCATACCAGGAATGAGGTGGTATACACCTCCGAACCAAGAGTCCGCGCTGAAAGTGAGGGGTAAGATTGAAGATACAATCAAGAGAGAGAAGCTGGAAGGGAAGATATTCGGCCCGTTTACGCATGAAGAGATATACCAGAAAGTTGGCTTCTTTAGGTCAAACCCAATGGGCAGCATGGTGAATAATGACGGTTCGCACCAGATGATAAACAATTTGTCTTATCCCAAGAACGAGAAAGACGTCCCTTCGGTGAATTTGCTGGTAGAGAAAGATGATTTTAAAACTTCCTGGGATGACTTCTATGCAGTGGCGACGTTCTTTAGGTGCTCGGAGAAGAGGTGGCTGTTGGCGATCTTCGATTGGGAGAAGGCGTATCGGCAAATACCGACACACCCGTCACAATGGCGTTTCCTGATAATAATGGACTTCGAAGGGAAGCTCTGGGTAGACACTAGAGTAGGATTCGGGGGTGTGGCAGGATGCGGAACGTTTGGGAGGGCGGCAGATGTTTGGAGAGAGATAATGGTGAAGGCGATCGGAATCCCGAGGATATTTAGGTGGGTAGACAACAACATGATCCTAAAGGAAGAAAACTCGGAAATCAGCATGAAAACGATATTAGAATTGAGCTCTTATATGGGGGTAAAGACGAACCTATCGAAGTATTCAGACTTTGCGGAAGAGCAAAAGTATCTTGGTTTTATCTGGAATGGAGTCAAGAAGACGGTGAGGATGCCACAAGAGAAGATTGAGCAGAGGTTAGTTCATATTAAGGAACTGTTGAGGGGAGATAAGTGGGACAAAGAACAAGTCGATAAGCTGGTGGGACAACTAGGTCATCTAACCTACATATTGCCGAGCATGAAATGTTACATGAGGGAGTTTTATGCCTGGAAAGAGCCGTGGGCAAACCCGAAGGCAAGGAGGTCGATATCACAAGGGGTAAGACGCGACCTCGAAGAGTGGGAGAACGTCCTAACAACATTCGAAAACATGGTAATAATCCCGGATCCAGAACCGATAGACGTAGAGTGGTCGGGGGATGCGGCGACTTCGTGGGGAGTAGGGGTGAGAATAGGTGATTGATGGGCGAAGTTTAGGTTGTTGGAAGGTTGGAGAGAGGAGTCTTTGAGAAATCCAAAGAGGGGAATAGCTTGGGCGGAAACGATAGCAGTCCGAGTAGGGTTGCTGATGCTAGTGAAACTCCGCGAGGTAAAAGGGAAGTGTTTCGTGGTATGGACTGACAATACTACGACCAAAGGAGCGATACGGAACAATAGATCAAGGGATAAAACAGTCAACAATGAGTGGAAACAGATCCAAAAATTGCTACTGACTTACAAGTGTTCGATAAAGCAAAGGCAAGTGGAGACAGGAGACAACGTCGCAGATCAACTTTCAAGAGGCGATTCATCCGGTTTATCACCAGAGAACGAAGTCCAGATCGAAATTCCCATAGACCTTGGTAATATCCTAAGACAAGAATGAAGAAGAGTCTAGAAGAGAGAGTATTGCAATTTCTGATGAACGGAAGAGGAGAGGTGAACATTGGGAAAGATCGGGTACAGAGGCTGATGCTCTACGGGCGAAGTTGGTCTGAAGATACGTTGGTGCAGTATAATTCGGCGGTAGTGAAGTTGGTGAAATTCGCGGAGTCGGGGAAGATCGATAGGAAGTGGTTGTTGCCGATAAGTGCAAAACTGGTGGAAGAATTTATAGCCTGGGCGAGCCCGAAACCTGACGGAGATCTAGAGAATAAACATGAGATAAAAGGAACGACGATAGAGTCGTATATCACAGGGATTCGAGCCTGGCATTTATTCCACCACGAGAAGTTTCCGGAGATAGAACAAAGGAAGATCAACGTGCTAGTGAAAGCAGCGAAAAGGTTAGGAATGGAGGAGGCGACAAGACCACTGAAGAAACCGGTCCAAATCTCACACTTAGCAGTGTTATTGAGGCAAACGGAAAAAGGAGACAAGAAAGGAAATCTGGTGGTGGTGATAGCACTCGTGGCGTTTTGGGGGATGGCAAGGTTAGGGGAAGTAGTCCCATTGAAGAACTCAAGAATGGTAAGGATAAATGACCTGAAGATGTCGGACGATGCGTCTAAGATGTGGATAACATTGAGGGAGGCGAAAACGGCGAAACCGGGGGAGTTACAATTCTTACAACTGAGGAGACACGACTCGTTATTGGACCCAGTAGCGGCGCTCTTGAGATTAGTAGTACAGCATGCAGAAGAGAAATTGAGCCCAGATGAACCACTATTCAGTTATTTAGACGAAAAAGGGAATAGAAACGTCCTAGAGAAGAAAGGGGTGATGGCGATATTGAAGAAAGCTTGGAGTAAGGAAGGGATAACTGGATTGACGGGACACTCATTTAGAGTCGGTGGAGCGTCGTTCCTCTGGAACGAAGGGGTGGATCTGAAGAAAATAATGGAGAAGGGAAGGTGGAAATCAAAGGCATACAAGAGGTACCTGAGGAAATATGACGAAGTAGAAATGAAACTAAATAGAAGGTGGTTGAAAAGAATGGAGGTTACACGAGAAGAGGTCGAAGAGATAGACATGAGACGGTGGGAAGAGATAATGAGGAAGGAGGAGGGAAGTGAGAACGTAGGGTCAGAAGAGGGAAAGAACGGAAGGAGTGAGGAGAAATAAAAGGGTAGAGTTGGAGAGAGATCGGCGGCGAAGTCGGAGAGGGAAACCTTATGTGAAGGCTAGAACCACAGAGAAGGGTGACGTATGTACAAGGCAATAGAGTGGGGCGAACCTTAAATTGAATTGCATAAATAGAGAAACTGAAGCAAGAGTATAATTACAAAAAAAAAAAAAAAAATGTGAGAGGAGAGATCGACAAGCAGAACAGATTTGAGTTCGATAAAGAGCGGAGAGCGGCCAGTGGCACGCGTAAGCGAGACTATATACAAGCGTAGCGGGGGGCATCTCGGAGGTCCCAAAGAGATGGGGACTCAGAGGATCTTTGGTCCCTCCGAGATTGGGAGGGTTTAGACCCCATCTCTCTGGGGACCCCGAGCGTACTCAGGTCCGAGTCCTGCAGACCTGGAAGCCGGGTTTCATAACTCTAGGAGAGAGTTAAGAAGGAAACCCGGCTGGTCCTGCGGTCCGGAGGCCCCCCCCACCCTCTACGGTGCCTATAAGGATAGGGCTGTGGAGTGTACGCAAAGGTCTTAAGAGAGAGGCAAGGTAGAGAACAAACGAAGAGCCATCATCTACTCGACGAATAGAGATGGATTCATCTTCACACAATACTCTGCAAACCTCAACTCAATATTTCACCATGTGAACACCACCACGCACGTACTGACACGTAGTCAATTATCTGGAATTAAAAAAAATAAGGACATCAAATGTCTTATGCCATATACACTCCAAAGAAAGCTCCTCAGCACCTCCATCCAATTGCCAAAACAGATTACGGACATCAGGCAAGCACTCATTGAACATTAGTGAAAGATAATGCCGGAGTCACCCTCATTATGTGCCCACTATCTTTCCATAGGGGTTATGTGCTTTCAAGAACTTAGGACAAAACAATATGACCTTATTGACTTGACTTTGCAGCACTTACACAACCAATTTACATATTACAGCACCGTTTGAGACAAAGTTTTTGGAGTGAAACTGAAGTCTGAGGGGGGTACTTTCCTTGGGAAAAAATTGATGTACTATGTGGGCAAGAGGAATGCACACATATTTTGTCTTTGGACCATATCATGATCTTTGGCAGGGGGCTTTTTAGATGGATTTTGAGGCAACGCCTGCAAAACACATCCCGCTGAGTAAGGAGTTTGTGCGAGGTTGTCCTAAGTCCCTCACCTGAATACTCGCGGGGGTCAAGCGTGGGACTTTGATAAGTTTACACAACAGTGTATTATATGTTTTTACACTGAAGCCTTTACACAAACAGTACACGGTGCAAAATATTACAGTGTAAAAATGTAATTTTGACTCAAGATTGATAATTTTATACGGGGCACAAGATTTTTCCAAACACTCATTTCCAAACATCAATGTTTGAAAAACATGTTGTTTGTAAACTTAACAAAGTCCCAGGCTCACGCATCCTTGCAAGGTGTCAAGCAAGGTACTTACACCAAATGTGTACGCTCCATAACCTCAGAGATTTGGGATTGGC
>NW_006768781.1:1047768-1102186 GCF_000204055.1 Melampsora larici-populina 98AG31
AAGATTGGGTCTTAGCAACAAATTTGGACTCAAGAGAGAGGTTACATGTGTAATCCTCTGTTAAGAGCCAATATTTGATGTGCATTTAGGCAAGAGGGCAGTGCTTTCCTTGGGAAAAAATATGAACATTATGTGTAAGAGGCAGGCGCTCAACCTTTCCCTGTGGACTATATCCAAATCCTTGGTGTAGAAAAAGGTATAAGGACTTGAAGCAAGCTCCCAGCCAAACCCAAATCTCTGAGGTTATGGAGTGTACACATTTGACGTAAGTCCCTTGCTTGACACCTTGCAAGGATATGCAAGTGTTGGAATTTGTTAAGCTTATGTTGTTTGGAAAAATAATGTTCTGGTGGGGTAATATTTATTTTTCCATGCAATCTTGATTTTCATACAGTTGATCCAGTCTAGTCTTGACCAGGACCCCGGCCCCAGGACCAAACTTTTGGAGGCTTCAGTAATACCAATGGTGGATTTTTTGGAAGTGTTTTTATTATTATGATGGAGAATAGTAAATAGAATAGGAAGTTAGTAAAATAAAAGTTGAGTGAAAGATTGGACGCGGGCAAGTGAGCTTGGGAGGGGAAGAAGGAGACCATCACATATAGTCTCTCTTCCTCCGCGGGGTTCCTCCTTGCAATGATGTCTCTTTTACTCAAAGAGGTGATCTTGGATCACCTCAGATTATCCACGTATAGCCGTGGAGTGTGACTAACTATCCTACTTGAGTCAATCACTCAAATCGGGGTTTTCTTCATGGACAAGCTTGACATGTTGTACCTCTTGCAAAGACCCATCCACCTGAAGAAGTCTTACCTCTTGCTACTTCGAGCGATGCTCAGTCCATCGTTACTGTCAGCACTCGAGCTCTTTGTACTGACCAAAGAGCCATAAGTACTACACTTATTTGTAATCTGGGATTGCTTTGAGATAAAACATTCCATTGCTTATGCCTGGTCTAATATGAAGACATATTAAACAGTATAGTGCAAGCTCAGCGGTCATCTCAAAGACTGTTTTAACATGAAAGATATTGACTAGTTTTGTAAAGAAGAAATTCAAATGGTTTCAATAACCACATGATTCCAACAAGCTCTCCGGAATGAGGACATGTTGCACACCGGATGTATTATGCTAGTTAATACTACTCACCTTCGCACCATAGAGGTGAGGTGATGAAAATGAACTAAATTACTTTTAAACTTATACAATCATGTTCTATCACACGTGAGAAGAAGTCACAGGAAACAAATCAATTATCTTCAAGAACAAATTGATTAGAATCTTCTATTGACATTCAAAAGACTAGTGAGACAAGTCTTGAGAAGCTAAATTGAAATTAGCACGTATAGAGAAGACATCTCAATCAAAACTTACGTACTAAGAAGAATACGCCAAGGAAAAGTATCTCCGATGTCTCCCTGAAATTGGAGCAAAAAGAATATAAATAGAGGAGAGTCTCTCCAAGAGATGAAGGAACTCACCTTATCATACTTTAACCAATTCTTTCAGACAATCCTCTGTACCGAAGTCCAGCTGGGTTAGTTACGCATGTATCTAAATCTCAGTTCCACTTTACCCTTTCTTGCTTAAAGTTGAATTGTCGCCTTCATAGTATCTTGAACTATAATCCATGATTTTCTCTACTCCAAGTATTTCATTAGTCCCATCGTATTCACCTACTTTCTGGCTAATAGCTTCGATTATGAAATGTTATTGATTTAAATCTAGAACCTTTCTACGTACCTAAAAGCTACGTGGATCTACTTGGTCACTATCCAGTTCTTGCAACGTAAAGTTGGCAAGATCCCTGTTAGTCTTCGGACGCAGGCTACTCTAGATCTCGTATCTCAGAGGTTATAACCAGGCCTAAAGGTTGACCACCTTACATCTGTTAACTTACAGTGGGCCTCGGAATCATGTTTCTTTGAAACACCGTGAAGAGTTTGTGGCTTTAACCACATTCATTATGATCATCATCCTCACTTGAGGATAAGATACAACGGTATCCCGCTTACCCAGCGGAATACTTAGTCAGGAATCTAACTGAGTGAGAACTAGACCTCATCAGTGCCCTTCAAAGGTTGCCACCCTGACAGTTACGGTCACACATGTGTCTGAGACACCTCAACCTACCCCTACCAAATTGAAGCAACACCCTCCCAAGAAAAGTGGGAAAAAGTTCAAGCTACCAGTTCCAGCCTTGGGTGAACTCGTCACCTTCATCAATCACGGAACGACTTGCAATCCCCAAGGTTATCCTCTTCATTCAAATGGTGAGACAGTGTCTGTCCGCAAGCCTCACAACGACATCACGCACTTTGATCACGTCACCTACACTCACACCCAAAAAACCAAAGGCACCAAGGATGGACCCTGGAAAACCATTTGGTATGCATGTCTCGGGGTCCTCCGCTGTGACAACAACTTTTGTGCATACACGGCACCTCCTCCCACTGCCAAAGGAAAAGCTGCTGAGTACATCAAGGAGTACGTATTTTGCTTGTTCTCACTTTCACCTTGATACGAGCTGACTGTCTTTTGTTCACCTTTTCATCCATCTCTAGGAACCCTGTGTGCCCGGCAGTTGAGTGTAGCGGGACCCATATCTGGACCCAATCTCCCGTCACCGTATGCCAAATTGACATTCAGAAGGACACCGGATGGGGTGTCCTTTGTCATTCCGGTTTCCACGCTCACCCCTGGCCTGCCTTGAAAAAGGCCGATCCCTTGGCAATGTTGGACCTCCCGCAGGAGGTGGTGAAGAACCCAAATGCCGGACCCTTGGTCCTTAAGGTGAGTCTTTCGACTGGAGTTTCTGCAAGTCATGCTCTATCCTGACTTGAGTACCTCGTGATTTTTCCTCGCCATGTCATGCTGTGTAGGTTGGCCAGGCTGGCGCTGGTCAGACAATTACTCCTCCGGTTGTGGATATACATCCCGCGTTTGCTAACGGTGGGCGCTTGGCATACTTACGTCAAAAGGTCTTGGTCAAAAAGGGCCTGATTCCTGAAAAAGAAAGCAAAGGCGGAGGTGACCGCCTCATTATGGACTTGATGCATTGGGGAAAGTACGTATTTCACCAAACAAACTCCCAAGCCTCTCGCTGAAATCAACATTTTGCTGACACATGTCTTTATTTTGAATTTGGTCACGGCCTTTGATTGATATCAACCTCTCTCCTTGGTGCAAACGTGCACATTACCTTCCAAACGGACTGGATGGCTGAACAGCCAGTACGCCGCGACAGCTTGGGTAAAGTGTATTCTGGTGGACTCCTTTCGGATGTCACCTATTGATTCTTTCACCATGGGTACCTTCTTAGGACATCGATGTATAGCAAAATCCTCCACCTTTGGATCCCCATCCAACTCACGTGGATGTGGGGCCTGGAAGAGGCGCACTATAAGGCGCACTTCTCGACTCTCCTCGCGCAGATCAATGCTGCTGATTTGACTTACCACAAGCGGGATCTCCTGGTTCAACAGGTAGTGGACCTTTCCACCACCCGGAGACCTGACTCTCACCAAAAAGTTTGGTCAAATCGCTCGACTCTTTCCTAAAGCAAAGCCTTGGATCGACTGGTGGAACACTGCTGATATTCACAGCATGTTGTTCTGCGCCCGGGACTGCCTCCCCATGGACAATCCTCCTCTCCCAGAAGGTGAGGACCCGCACGACTATCCGGATACCACTAATGGTCAGGAGTCCATGCATTGCCAATATTACATTCTCACGTAAGTTTTGGGGTTATGATTATGCCTTACATTCCATACTGACACTTGTGCTGTTTCTGATCCTAAAGGTCTGGACACTTACAATTATCCAAGGTTTCATTCAGTTGCTACTCTTCGCTGAGTCCCTCAAGAGGGACTTCAACAGTGTGCTTCAAGGCATCTCGGTGAAGTACGGCAACAGTTGGGAATCCGTTGTTGAGACCATGGGTTGGTCAAAAGAACGTACTCGCAGACGCCCCAAAGTCAACAATGGTTGTCCTCCTGATACGACCGAAGCTTTGATTCGCCCCAAGAAAGTGGGCCGGCCCACCGGATCAAGAAATGTCAATTGGGATTCCCATTCTTCCTATCAGTCCTACTTGGCAAGCACCGGACCCGGTAAGCTCAATTGATGTTGGGAAACATCAACCTTGGAGGCTTTGTATCCGGCCTTTTTGCCTCTGTGGATTGAGGGATTGAAGGCAAAGGTAAGGATATCACATCCAAGTTGATACGACATTACTCTTCAAGAATTTCTGCCAAAATGCATTGATCCATGCACTTCAAATCTGTATTAACCCGGGGACTCAAATCAGTTCAAACGGCGGTCCAACTCATTTCTTCTGACTCATTTGTAACCGACGCCTTCTGTTCTGCCGACTTATTCATGGAGTACCTCCTCATGGCTAAACGCAATTGCCCAACATCCGCCGGACGTCTTTTTGCTTACAAGTTAGTACGAGACTATCAATGCACAGCTATCTCCTCACATGAAGAGAACGAACTGTCCGTTAGAGCCACAGTGGCAATCACCAATAACCTCTTTCCCAATGCCAATCTGCAATATTCCGAAGTGGGCAAGCTTATCACACTTTGGAGTACTGAAGGACTCTTCTCCAACAACCTTCGATGCTGCACAACCTGTTGCACAGACCAGGACTTGACTTCGACGGACGCGGATGTATCGCATGATGTTACCGTTGGGAAGCTGAACAAAGGTGACGATATCCCTTGCTTGTACAAACAATGCCGTTTGGATTTCACTGGACAACCGATGAACGTCTACTTCCAGAGGTGTGGCTGGTCTAACCGAAGAAGATTGTATCAGCTTCATGGGGGAGATGGACTGGCCTGCAACTTTGGTTCTCAACGATGTCTCGTACAAAATAGTCTCAAGGGGTTTTTGGGGTTACCATCATTACTGGAGTAAAGTGGTGAGATATGTAGATGGGGTTCGGGGGGTGTGGTTTTATGACGACAGAAAGGACAATGGCCGTGCTCAACTTGTGGGTTGAGACCTCTTGTCAATCTCAGGGGCCCAACTGTCAACCAGTTGGCTCATCTATTCTTGCAAGCCTACGTCAAGCGAACAGAAAATCATCAATCTTGGCATAGCCAAGATCACATCAAAGAATCCAGACGCTCAGGGAGATTTACCTTTTGTTTTGCAACCGGATTTGGACAACGTCAAGGAGATCGAGGAGGATTTGACAGACCTGCCGGTATTGGATCCTCCTTTGGCTACGGTTGCAAGCGGGATGGGCACCAGTCAGCCCTTGTATAATGGCGCCAAGGTTGCTTTTACATCAGCTGGTAAGTTCTGAGTTGGTCTTATGGTGTCTCATTCTGAAACCATCAAGCTGACGGGTGTGACATATTTGGCAGCGTCTCCAGCTGTTGATGAGCTGGAGGCATTGGAAACAACAGATCCTACGGTTGGCTTGCAAGCTGTTTCTCAAAGTGACAAAGCCAAACAGGCATTTATTTGGGCTCAAAAGTGTAGGTCCCTGCCTCTTCATTCCTATTTGGGCTTTATGTCATACTGACATCTTGGTGTTCTCAGGTCCGTTGTCTTCAGCTCCGCCAACTGTTATGAGAAGGGAGGAGGGCGAGGAGGATAATGATCCTGTGCCAGTGTCCCTGCCCAAAGAACCAAAAGCCAATGTCAGGGTGGCTACTATATGAGAAGGTAAGTTGTCTAGTAAGACTTACTTTCTAGTCCTGACAAATGATCTTCCTGGGTACGTAAGATCAGATAACTAATTAACTAATTGGTTATTCTATATTTGTACTAAAAGATAGTAGCAGATATTAGTTAAATCACGCTTAGGGTGATGAGAAGGTAAAAATATAACTAACTATTCCAAGGCCTACTGTAGGATTACAGAAGAAGTTGGTCGGGCTTTAGGCCTGGTGTTTTCTCTGAGATACGAGTACCTAAGAGTAGCCTGAGTTGAACCTCAGGGATCTCGTCAGCGATGAGCTGCGAAACCTAATGGATAATGACCAAGGGAGTTACTTACCGGTAGAGGGTAAGCAACAGGAGTTTATCAAGGAAGGTGACTTGATAAGGAACTAAGGTTTTCTCGAGTTTCTAACAGAGCCAGAAATACAGAGTACGATGGGACGGTGATAGAACTTTAGCCGATAAACAATAGAAGGATGTTTTAAAGTAAGATTGATTTTAAAGAAAGAAAGGGATGACGCTTCTTCGATAACAAGTCTCTAAGGAATGGAACTAAACGGTGGATGTCGAGTTGGATTCTTTCAAGAACTAGTAAGTAATTTTAGTAGGTCTAAAATGTTGGGTGCTGAAGGAGGTGAGGTCTTTTCTTCTTCGTCAGAAGAGCCTCTTATTTATACTGGCTGAAAACTTAGGAATGACTCAAATGATTTAGTAGGGTTAACGAATGGTGTCATCTCTGCTTGAGACACATTCCTCATTGGTACGGGGTTTTCGGACGTTTATGGATGTGATTATAGGGAGTTAAGGGTATAGGTTGTTTCAACAAGTCTTTCTCAGTTGATGCCAAGGTGGTTTCATTCTGATTCAGATATCTATAACTTGGCGATCGTTAAGGACAATTCTTTGAGTCCCTTTTCGGTTTAGTTTTGGTAGTGATGTGTTTCCAGGGTTCTTTGTAAGTAATATCCTTTTATTGTAAAGGGCTTAGTGTGATTCTGATTTTGAAACTAGGCATAAATTGATGAATATTGATTCTATTCGTCTTTTGAAACATAGCTTGTGATCACTTCTAGAAATGAGGAATATGGTATCCTCATTGTTGTCTTTGAAACTAGACACAAGTTGTGAGGGTTTTTATTTTATGTAATAACAGATAGAACACTGCTTCCGGATAATGGAATTCAGAGTACCACCGCGGGCTTCGGGAACACAAGCAATCCATTATTCGTAAGGTTGTTTACAAGTCAGGTGTATTTGGGAAATACTAGGGACTATGTCTGTATAAGTAAGAGGGAGTTCTTTCTCCCTTGATCTTATTCTTAGGACTGTCCTACCTTTCACATAGAAGTACCTACCCTGCATAAGGGCCTCAGCATCCTACATGTTTTGTGGTTTGGGGTGGGGCCCAAAGGTAGAAGAAAGGTATGGGAGTTGGTTCCAGCCAACTCCCTTCTTTTACCCTCTGGACGAGGACAGCGCCTGAGAAGAAGACTTCTCAACCCCATCACTCGCGGGAGGTATGAGCCGTGAGCCTGAGAAGTCAAAACTCCCCAAACCTCTCCTCACGTGAGTATTTGTCACGATGAGTCGCTCAGCTCCCTTTGACCCCTTTCCCACAGGCGGTTTTAGCCTTCTGTTCTGTTAGACAGGTCTTTTGGATCTCTCAATCTTTCCTCTGGTACAGTTCAGTTTTGCGTTCTGCAGCCACTTTGTAATGCATTACGTAATCTGTTTAGAGTTGGCTGTTAAACTTTCTCCCGATCTCTTTTTAAAGTTTGAATACATGTGTGAACAATCTTCTAAATGATCTACGTGTATGATTTCCTATTGTTTTCGTACCTCTTTCTCCTCTTCCTGTCAGATCGGTGGAAGTTTCAGTTCATTCAGCAGTCTCACTGTTTCTCTCAATTCTTTTTCGTCGAATTTCCTAAGATAGATTTTGTAAGCATCCGATTCCCACCTGCCACTTTCTTTCACCTCCTGTCTTGTTGCCCCAAGGTTCCATCTGAGTGAAGCTCCACCGATCCGGAAGGAGTGGCCGTAGAGGAGTTTTTTCTTCGGATGCCTGTGTTTGTTCAGCGTCTTACGGTATCTCTCAATTAGGCCTGATTTCCTGAAGACTAAACCCTTTCCTTCTCCTCGGTTCATGGCAAAGATTTGGTCGGTTGGTTGACGGGGTCTCAGGTCGTAAAGCATTTGTAGGGCTCGTACCGGGTCTAGGCAGGATTTTTGGTCTTGTAGGTGTATGTACTGGACCTCGCCTGGTTTAGCAGTTTTTGCTTCCAACAAAGCTATTCTGACATACGATCCATCTGGCCCCCATTCTACGTCCTCCCAGGTCGGAAGTAACTTCTTGGGGTCTTCTGACACGAGCTCTCCGAGTCTTGCAGTACCCCAGAATGCGACCAACGCTACGATCGCTGCCACCATGTCTTGTTCGTTTGACATGTCTCCTTCGTTGGCGAGGAGGACTAGGTCTGAGATTAGGATCGGGGGCCGCTTCTTCTCGATCTCCCTGTGACGTGCCTCTACGATCTTTGTTGCCTTGATGAGGCGTTTGATCGATGGTTCAGCCTTGTGTGGGAATTCTTCATTGTGGAAGATATGCCAGGCTTTGACTCCTGCCAGGTACATTTTTATCGTTGAGGATTCACTGACTCGTCGTTCTTTGCTAATTCTTCTCCTTTCCTTGATAGCCAGACAACAAATTGCAAGATTAGATCAGATGAGATGGGTAACAGGTTCGTTGGCTCGATTTTCTTCACGGTGGCGAATCGTCTGAGTTTCACGACTGCTGAGTTATAGTGCTTTAAGGTGCCTTCCATCCATGCTCCTCTTAGGAAGTGCTTCTGTACTTCATCCACTTTTGAGCTATCTACTCCCGCCGCGTCGCTTTTGAAGGATCCGAACGGCTTTGTCGCTTTACGGAGTCTCTCATCTGATTTGCCTTCCACCGTTTCCGGTTTTGTTTTCGGGTCCGTTTTCTTTCTAGGCATTGACACCTGGACTAGATGGGATTGGGATGGAGGTCTGCGAGAGGAGGTCTTTCAGATCTTGGGGGATCTCGATAGTGACTTCGTCGCTCCACACTCTCCCTTCGAAGATTCCCCTCGACAGATCGTCGGCTAGGTTATTCTTCGATGTGACACGTCGCTGCTTTATGTTACAGCCTAGTCTGGTCAGTAGTCTTTGTATTTCTTTCCATTCATTGTTAACTCGCTCATCCTTTGACTTCCTGTTTTTTATCGCGTACTCTGTAGTGGTGTTGTCTGTTTCCACCCAGAAGGTTCTGCCCCTGATGGGTATCACTTTTTCTAGTACTAACAGGCCAAGGCGGATGGTTACCGTTTCCGCCCACGCGATGTTTTGTTTTCCTTTTGTGAGACCCTTGGTCAACCATTCTTCATCCCATTCGAAACACGCCCAGTGGGCTCCTATCAAGACCCTGATCCTAGGTTTACAGAGCTACGTGAGTTTCAATGATTAAGTGATTTGTCTTCTATCCACTCACCCGAAGTTGGACGAAGCGTCACCTACCCATCCCACTTCCTCTGGGGTTGGGTCTGTAACTAATCTACATGCTTCGAACGTTTCGAGACAGATCTTCCATTCTGTCAGGTCCTCTAACACATCTTCTGGGGCGTATCGTTTTACGTCCAGGTTGTGCCAGGTCTTGAGCCACCTATAAATGGAGCAGAGGAACGCTGCCATGTGTGGCACTATGCATACTGTGTGACTTAGTCTACCTACAAATCGTTCCACTTGGTTGAATTTCCATTGGTTCGTTGTTAGTAAGTACTCTTTCACTTGTGACAGTCGCTCTGATAACTTCTCTTGTGGGAGTCTGACGGTATGGTCTTCGCCATTCCAGATAAATCCGAGGAATTTTTGTTCGATCGAGAAATCATGGTTCTTTGCTCGGTTCGTTTTTACTCCAAGACCGTTGGATAGGTGGGTCACTTCTTCCAGTGTTACTGTGTCCCCCGGTCGTTTGAATATCAAGTTATCATCGACCCATCTGAAAATCATGGGGATGCGTAACATTTTGATCATTATTGTTTTCCAGGTTTCCGCCGGTGCTCCAAATACCCCACAACTTGCGACACCCCCGAAACCGACCGCTAGGTCGATCCATATGCGGCCTTCGAAGTCTTTGATGCATAAGTATCGTCTCTGTGATGGGTGTGTAAGGAGTTGGCGGTAAGCCTTCTCCCAGTCGAATAGAGCCATCAGCCAAATTCCTGGGTTTGACTTGAAGAACTTTGCCACTTTTTTGAAGTTGTCCCAGTTCGTACTGTAGTTCTTCTTGTCTACAAACGAGTTTACCGACGGGACTAATTCTGGTTCTTCTCTTTCCGGTCTCGTCAATTTCTTCCGACCCCTCCTTGGTTTCTTCTTTTTTGGATGGGATAGATCGTTGATCATCCTGACCGAGCCGTCTCCGTTGATGGAGCTCCCCATCGGATTGGTTCTGAAGAAACCGTATTTTTTGAAGACTTGCTCGTGAGTGAAAGGCCCAATGATTCTGCCCGCTCTGGCTTCTTTTTCTAGCGTGTTGATGATCTGATCTTTTACGTAGAGTGCGGATCCGTGGTTGTCAGGTGTGTACCACCTTAACCCTTCAATCTTGTGTTGAGGGATACCCAAGCAGAAACCGTCTTTGAAGCCTCCTATGATGTATGGGATGTCATTGTCTAAACCTGCTTCTTTCATCAAGATTTCCCATTCTGGGATGTTCATGTCTGACTTTACTGGAGCGGGCCAGGTGGTGGCTACTTTGACTTTGTAAGTCTTCCTTTTGTTTAGGGGCAAGATTTCCGCCGACACTTCCTCTTCTGATTCTTCGGGCGACCCGTCTGACTTGTCTGAATCTGAGCTACGTGGATTATTATCCTGGTGTGTGTGTTCACCAGCTCCTGTTGTTGGAGGGGCTGCGTTCGCTCTCTCTAGTGCTGGTGTGTCGCGGGAGGTTCTGCAGTTCACTCTGACGGCACTTAGTTTTCTGCATTTGTTTTCATTTCATTTCAGAATCAATCTTTTTCACGACTATTCAGCTACAATGAATTAGGTCATACCAGTCAAGCCATTCCGTTCCATCAATTCCCCATTCCCATTACCCATCACACGATTGTCCCCATGTCACCATCGTCAAAAACAACGTTAGTACAATCCTTCTCCTTGGTAATGGTGCGAGCGCTTACCGTTCTGCTCCACCTGTACCCTTTTGGTCCTTCTTTCCTCCTCTACTGGAACCCGACGCCACGTTGTTAGCGTGTTGTTGGCCCATCGCGACCCATTCCTTCCCTCTGTTACTCTCCTTTTTCTGGTACTGGGTGGTCGGTTGGCTGGGGTAGCTGGAGGTGGGGTAACTGGGGTTGGGCTTTGAGTATGGGGTGCTGTGCCCTCTGTTACCCGCTCTCTTCCGTTTGTTCTGTCTCCAGTTGCCTTTCTTCTCTCCTTCATCCGGTGAGTCGCCCATTTGGGTCTTCTTCGGTCGAGAGTAGCTTGTTGATTCCTTTTCTTCTCCCGTCATGAAATCGAATCCAAATTTCGGCTGGCCTGGGGCGTAAGGGTTACCTTTGAATTTCAGGTCTCCCGCTGTTTGAGCGTCCCACTTCGCTTCTCTTTCTGCTTCTTCCTGTAAACCGTCAGGTAAGATCACCACATCTGATTTTCTTTTCTTGCTTTTTCCCTTCTTTGATTTTTCATACGGCGTGTCTGTTCGTACTCTGAAGGTGACCGCTCTGATCGCCAAGTGGTATTGGAGTGCTACCATCCAGTTCTTGTGCTTCCTAGCTAGCATACTGACCAGTTCCTTATGTTGTTCGACATATTTAGCATAATCTCCGTATTTGTATCGTTCTTTCGCGTATCGATATTCGAGGTCGCATGCAAGAATGAATTCACCATAAGTCATTTGACGTTCTAGTTGTTCCCTCGACGTAAGGTGGCCGTCCCACGAGGTTTTCCCTGCCTTCGTCTTCCCAGTGGACTTGTATAGGTCGATGTATGACGTGTCGAAGACGGTTAGGGGTACATAGTACTTCATGCGTCAAAAGTTTTTCTCCCATTGGATGGGTAGATCTGGTAGGTCAAACCCTGAGAGAGGTTTCCTTGCAAATACTAGGGGTTTGAAGGATTTTGATGTTTCTTCTTCAGATGAGTCAGAGTCATCTTCTGAATCAGTTTGGCGATGTTCTGAGTCAGATTGTCGGCGAGAGGAAGAATTTCTGGAGGATGTGTCGGCTTCAGAGGAGGATTGTGGTGAGGATGAAGAGGAACTGGATGAATCTTCCGATGAAGAGGGAGGTGAGGAATTCCGTTTCTTTCCGGACTTTTTTGAATTCTTCTTCCCACGTTTTCTCTCTTGCTTCTTTGATCTATCTTTCTTTTTCTTTTTCACCTCCTTTTTTCTTTGACTTCTCTGCTTCTCTCTCAAAAGAGTCTATCTCCATCCTGATGCTTCTCACTGACTGTATGTCATTTGATTCTATAGCGTTGACGAGTCTGTCCGTTAAAGATCTCGATTTTTCCAGATGGGCCGTGCCAGGCCTGTGTTGTTTCTTAGGTTCTGACAACTGCTGGTTTCCTGGTGCGTCACAAGTAAATAAGTTTACCGGCATCAGTTTCTTATTACTTGGCCAATTTCTTTAGTTTCACGAAGGAAATTTCTGATCTCTTAGCGTCACGAAAGTTCAATGGAGCTTTAGCATCTCTGATGGATATTAGGAGCTGTTGCATCTACATTTGACTCGGAGCTGTTAGACCTTCTAGCTACTACAGTTCAGGAACTGGAGCTCTTCTGTTGAAGTGGTCTATTCCAGGAGCTACGACAGTTTTTCTTACTGGAGCTTGTCACTGGTTACGTTTTCGTTAAGAGCAGGAAACCCTTCAGGCCACTGGATTCTTGGAGCGTCGAAACAGCTTCTACAACGTGTGTTCCGTGTCTGCCTCCTTGTTTACTATCAGAAATTGATGCTTACTTTGGTCTCTCTTGATTAGGGATCCATACAGTTTCCTCCTTTCTTTCTTCTCCTCCCTCTCTTCTTCGGCTGAAGATTCTGAGCTTGACAATTTCCTTTCTTTACCCTTCTTCGTAAGTTCCTTTTTCTTCTTCTTCTGTCTTTCTCCTTCTTTCTCCGAGGTGTCCTCTTCTGTCTCTGAATCGTTTGATTCTGATTGTTCCTCTCTAGCGTCTCCTTCTGAATCGTCTGAGATTTCGAGGTGAGCCGGCTGTTCAATCCTCTGGGGCTGGTTGCCAGTGACGTCTTCTCTCCGGTCTTCTTCCGTTTGTTGGATAGGAGGTTCTAGACTGTGTTGGTCTAGGGTTGGTCCTGTTGACGTTGATGCCGCTAGAATTCTCGGACCTCTTGATTCAGCTCTTTTCCTTCTCTTCTCCGCTTGTTCTAATTCTATTCTTGCTTTCTCCCTTTTCTCCTCTTCTGCTTTCCTGATGGCTTGAATCATTCTTTGTGACGTCGAGACTTCTGGTGTTTTCTTCGGTTTGATTTGTCTCCACATTTAATGATGTTTTTAGCTTTGGGGTGTCTGCTTCAGTTGGGCAGAAGTTAAGGAGGTGTTCTTTAGTTGAATGTATCGTCTATATCTGGGATGTAATGCAATCTTGCTTTTAAAACTAAATTGTTTTAGAATAGACTTGTGAGAACACTACAGGTGCGGATTAGGAGAGATCTGGAATTGGCTGAGAGAGAGGAAAAAACTCTGTTTCTCTCTTCTCAATTTCCAGAGTCCCGAACTCCTGTGACAGGTCTGTCGGGACTGTCACTCGTTCGGGTCTCTCGGCCTAATCACACCTGTGGTTAACACTGCTTCCGGATAATGGAATTCAGAGTACCACCGCGGGCTTCGGGAACACAAGCAATTAAAAGAAGATAAAATGTGTATTTTTATATTTATTATTTTTATATAGGGTATGTTTACCTCGAAGCTCCTTTGGCTTTGCTAAGGTCAAAGCTCGGGGGCTGACAGCCAACGTGAAGGGGCCATTGAATGTCCGCCTTTGTGTGAACAAGCGCCCAAAATCGCAGTCTCCGTCACCTCAGAAAGTTCCAAAGGTCAAGAAGGGTGCGGCCAAAGATAAGAAAGCTTTACAGGTGGTCAAGGAAGAAGATCTTGAGTAAAAGGGAAAGGCCAAGCCTAAGCTTAAAGGGAGAAAGAAAAAATGACTTGAGCTTGTGTAATGTTTGTTATGTTTGTGTTTTTTCAAAGATTTTGTGATGATAATGAATGTGAAGGTAAGCACAGGAGTCATCTTTTTTTTCCTTCTTGGTCTTTGTTTTTGTTTTATGTATGGGGGCCTGGATGTAATGCACATTGGCCAATTAAGCGGTGGACTACCAACTTAGCTCTATGCTGAGCTTGTGAGATTTTGTGAGATTGGGGTACTGTGGCGCTGGTGAGAGAGAAAAGGCAACAGACCGCCGACGCCGTATTGGCTTCACGTGGCAGGCGGACATATTGGCCATTTTTTGCCAAGTCCAAAATTTTTTGAGACTTGGACATGTGTAAATTTGCATGTCCAGGGGAGACTAATTGATTTTTGCCCTCCGGGCATATTGACTCCTTATTGCGTGTAACATCCTGAAGTGCAAAACTAGAGTGCAGGCATCTAAATTTGATTTTTACACCCTAGTTTTTTTGCCTACAATAAGGTATGCAAAACATCATGTGTAAAATTGTATCTCAGAGTAGGTCTCATACACTTTTACACTCATCGCTTTACACTTGATTTTTTTACACACAAGAATCTGGAAGGGTGGGAGTGTAAAATTATGTTTGACCCGCGGTAACATACACTTTTACACACAAACCATTTTACACTCAATAAGGAGTCAAAAAGGTTGTGTGTAAAGATCTCCTAACCCTTTGGAGATAAGGCCTATTTCTTGGTTGGATGTAGAAAGATTCAACTTCTTTCAACACTCAAAACATCACCAAAGGCTCTTGTTAGGTTGAAGTGGTAGCATTGGAGCTGTGATTACCAATACACCAAAGATTACCTTGTTGTATCATGAAACTTGGGATTGAAATGCGCTCTTGAAGATGAAAAGGGCTCGAACCTGAGACTTGAATGACTATACCATCCTAATCTAGGAATTGAAGGAATCATGAATCTCTGGAAGTAATCACATATCTGATTTTGATAATCCAACTCTAAATGTGATCACACCTGGTTAGGTATCATCCCTTGGAACTCTTCACAATTATGTATGCTCAGGTTTCACGTGTCTTACATTCCTTCCTAACTACACCAGGGGGTAAGTGACACGTTCCAAAACTAGGATCAATAGCGTTACAGACACACTACGACATTTCAATTGTTTCGGAGCGTGCCCAGAACGTGTCCAGGTTTTTCAAAACAAAAACACTTCCATCACGTAGCAGTCACCGAAAAGTAAGCTGTATGCAAGAGTGCTGGACCCATCGATTGACAGCTCAGCCAAGCAAAGACTGACAAGGTCAAACACATCGCATCACAACCAGATGGTTGCACTTGGGTCAAGGTATTGTCTCATCCGAGTCTTGACCAACCTTCATGCCATCTTTGACTACGATATTTGGTGGTCTTGAACCCACAAAAACCGGTGAAAACACCTGATTGTCACACGGTTCTCCTCATTTCGTTACCGGAACTGCTTTGTCTTGGTTCTCGCAACAAAATTCCTGGACACGTTTCCAGAACCATCCGAGGCCGAGGAAGTTTACCCCCTGGTGTATTTCTATTTTACTTATGCTTAGGTCAAAAATCTGATCTTTTTGTGCCATCAATTTCAACAAAGACAGGTTTATAAAACAGACCTCATGCTTTGGGTCATTCTTGTGGCATGATCATCTTAAGATGTAGAATTTCTGGGTAAAATCAAAGAAGATGAGATTCACCAGCACAAATCATTTTTTACAGAAGTTCAGATCTCTTGGGTGTCTTTACATGATAGATTTGAGACATATTCACAGGTATAGAAAAGAAAGACTTCATGTAGAAAAGAAGCATAGATACAGAAGAAAAAAAGAAGGTCTTTGAGTCTTTTATTTAGACCGGTGCGGCTGTGGGGTTTTGTCCATTCAAGTTGTTACTGTGGTGTTACCAAAGAAGATTATACTTTAGATTCCAGATTCAGGTTTTCAAATAAGTAAGGCATCGGATTTAGTAACTCACAAGTCCCAAGTAAAAGTCGAGTTCATCGTGAAGCTAGAAAGCTCTTCTGGAGTCGGTCCAAACTTTTCAAACAGCTATGATCAAAAAAAAAAAATCAGAGATATATAGGCAAAAAGAGACGAAAGATGATTTCTTACATCAATGGTGAGCCAGATTTGGAAGCATCCCACATCTGGATCTGCTGTGAAGAATTGACAGCCATCAAGAACTGGCGCATATTGAACTGTTTCAGGTTGTCCTTGACGTTGGATGTAGCTAAATTTTGGGCAGAGAAGTTGGATGAGGTTTGAGTTATCATGAGCCCTTTTGGTCTGCATGGACTTTGAAAAATGGTAATTCTTTGAGGGTGGAAACTACTTACACTTGCTTGTTACAATTGTCAGTGACCGTACTGCAAATGTTGGAGTAATTTCATCAGGATGAAGTTGAGCAAAGTGACTTAAGCAGTCATGATGACACGTACCCATTCAACCATCCTGATTGTTGTTGGTTTGAACCATCAACCCAACCCTCACCTGTCCATAAACAAACCCCTGAGGTGATGGTAGAGTTATAGAAACCTGGATATCCCATCGATACCAAAAATTGTGAGGAGTCTTACAACAACGCAATTTCAATGAAGCTACTCACCACAGATCTGGTTATCAAAACCAATAATTTGAAAACAAAAAAAATGATTCATTAGGTTTGGTCATCCAATCAAAAAATATTCGATGTTTATCACGCACTCCATCTCCACCTGCTACAGCGAGTGTCTATCAAGAATAAAGATTTCAGATGATGATCAGCTTCAAGACCTAACCTGTTGATCGGACCAAACTTCTTTCTGCAAGAAAATCACTCACTGGAGCAGTCGTATCATATCGACGAACAAGTCTTTTAGGAGCCTCTTGAAGACCTTCTGATTCTAAGATATCCGAATCAATAGTACCTTCGGCATGAACGGTAGTGGTAGTCGTACTAGTAGTGGTAGTAGTAGTAGATGATGCACTGTAATGAAACTGTTCAAATCGTATGATCAGATCAGAAACTCTTCAAGAAAATCAAGGCTAAAGTACGTACAGCACGAAGTGAAGTGCATGGTTTTTCGACAGTACTATTGGTAGGACAAGGGTTAGTTGTGGATCCCCAGACACAACCATCCTTTTGAAGGAAATAGTTGTAACATCCAGTATTTTGAGCATCAGAAACTTGTGCATAGAACATAGCTAGGCATACTAAAGGAAAAAGTATGACTGAGTTCATGATGTTCAAAAGACAAAAGTGTAGTTTTTTTACAGTTATACGGTTTGGAAGAAAAAAAAGAATGATCAGATGAATGGTTTGGTAAGATATGATAGCCTTGTGTGAGTGAAATGGATATAGAGTGGAATTTTAAGAACCATCAAAATCTGGATGGATTGTCTGCCATTTATATAGACACAGATTCATGAGCTGTGCAAGATTACCTCTTCCAAGTCTACCGAGAAGGGGCCTAAACGCCGTAGCTTGATTCTGCTCTACACCTTGGCATACACGTATAAGTTTATAGTCGAAATCTGAATCGATTCTAAAGAATTCCTTACTAGTTTTAAAAACTGTCCAGAGTGATCGATCACGAGTCCTCGACATTTTACAACGCGATCCCCGCATAACAAGCTTCGAGCTCGACCGGTCGTTTTGAACGGACAAGAATCACGATTCAATATGAGATTCGCAGCTTTGATTCGGCATCCAATTAGTTTCGACCTACCGATGACTCACGAGTCCCCCACATAAACACGAAACAAAACTTGGAATTCTGCAACAAAGTCGCACCTAAAGTTTGACCTCTAAAGTAAACGTAGAAAAAAAAGATGTACGTATGGTAAAGAGGCTATGCCAATACGATTTCGCATGAGTGCTTCAAGACTTTATTGTTGCGTAGAAATTGAATCAAGGATGAGTCTGCGCTGATGAATTTGGTGAATATCCTCCACGTTTTCTCGGGTTAAAGGTCTAGAAATCGTGATAAGCACAGCCCGACGGTCGTAGAAGAGCTTCAAGCTACGGATTCATAACATCCTGCGCCAGGACGGACATTGCCACTCACTGTCTTAACAATTTACAAGTAGGAAGACCAGTATGATCAGCTTTACACGTCCTTCTATTTAAAACAAGACAAGATGTCTTTGATTAATTATTGCAACCTTTTTCTTTTGAAAAAACACCTTTATACTGAAGTGTATGTACATCTTGTATTATGATGGGGGCGGGGAAACCCTAAAAAAGTCTAAGAAAAATGTTTACGGCCTGCGAATAGCTGATTAAACAACGGGAAACAATCCAATCCAGTCTTTCAACTCGCGGCGCAGGTTGGAGACTGTGGATGATTCGACTAATCTGTAATCTTGCGACTTATTGCACAATATGTGTGGCGTAGGAACTGTGGGACCGGATTTTTTCTCATAATGCCTCATGATACAAATGTAGAGCTATCCCAGCAAAAGATCTCTTGAGGATCATATCGTTACGCTTAGTTTTGATTCAAGATGATTTCAAGTCTGTTTTCTTTTGAAAAGTGTCGGTATGAATGTAGAAAGCGAATCTTGTGCCTGTCAGTGATGGTATTATGTATCCACAGTATCAGGGCTTCCTTCGTGCCAATTGTAGAAAAGGAAAATGGTCAAGTTATAGCCAAGTCACCCGACCTAGAGATGATATTCCTTGGGACTGGTAAGATCGTTCCCCATAAACTGAGCCTTTTAGATTATAGCAAATAACACAAACTCTCTCTAGGTCCTTCGAGCCAAATTCCAGATGTTGGCTGTGTGCTAGGACCCGACGGACCTTGCGCCGGTTGCAAATTAGCCATGGTCAAATCATCAAATTCTCCTGTTTTGGATAAGAGAGGTAACACCTCAGCAATCCTTCGATTTATTCCTCCAACTTTAGACGGAAAACAAAAGTCTACTCCTAAAACGATATTAATTGATGTTGGAAAAAGTTTCCGGAACGCTGCTCTTGAATTTTTTCCGCCTAATAAACTGTCTAAAATCGATGCCGTCTTACTTACTCATCCTCAGTTGAGTAGCTTTTTCTATGCCCAGTTTCAAATTCATGGTATTTCAAAGAAGAGTAGCGTTGTAAGTTAGAGGCAGACAGACGAACTGATACATGACATCTCTTCAGTGCGGACGCAATCGTAAGTTTCTTTTTAGATTCACATCCTGTCTGTTCAGGGGGTCTCAGAGTAAAAACTCCATTGTGATAAACTCGTAGTTTGGATTAGATGACTTGAGACGTAAGTGTTCTCATTAACATTCTTTTTTCTCTGTGTCATATTACATTCCAAGATATGGAAAGAATGTTGACGATTTCATGCATACAGCTTGGACAGCCAATGCTCATAGAAATAAGGCCATACAAAAGACTGTTCCTATTTATTGTGATCAACACACATTTTTGGAGGTCAGAAAGTTCTCTTTAGAAACAAAAGCAAATACAGCACGAAAGTCCTGATATGTAGCCTCAATCATTCTCAAAATCAGATAAACCGAATGTTTCCGTACATGACACACCCATCCTCTGCCACAGGTGGTAAGTCTAAGCCACCTCATCCCTAGCTGGACTTGCTACCATACATGGCTGATTTGGCAATTCTGTGCTTGGAAAGGAGGTCATGTACCCGCCTTTGAATGGCATATCTTTGAAAAAGATAAGCCTCTTGATCTTTTCGGTCTGCATGTTACTCCTCTCACAGGTTCGTGCTCGATAACTCCATAGAGAATGCGTCATAAAAACGCTAATGTCTGAAGCCTTTCTTTCCTCTCTGTACATAATCGACCCCAAAGCGCACCACGGTACTATGGGGCATGGAAAGGACCTTCGTCCCCATGAATGCGCCGGTTTCCTGTTCAACCGCTCAATCCTCTACATGTCCGATGTATCATCCATCCCCGAATCTACATGGGCTACCCTAGCTTCTCTGGGTGTTCACAACTCTATGACTTCGACGGCGCATCTTCAATCTCATCTCTCCCTCCCTATCCTTGTCATTGACACACTCAGATTAACAACACGAGCATCTCACTTAGGCATAGGAGACGCCTTAAAGGTAGCTCATAGGCTGGGCGCAAAAAGGACCTATCTTGTTGGATTAGAGCATGGTATAACGTGAGTATCTTCAAAGACGATAGTATTCATTTTAAATATTACTTTCATATCTCACCATTTTCTGTATAAAGGCACGAATCTTGGGAGCGTGCGTGCAAGGCATTCGGAGAAGAAATTCCAAACATTGACAAGAAGCAAATTGATACCCAGATGAGACTTGTTGATATTGGAAAAGACCCAGAGTTGTTCCATCGGACAGCGCTCTACATGGGTAAACCAAAGAGACCGATGTGGGTTCGACCTGCATTTGATGGACTACGAATCAGTACAGCCTCAGATGAAAAGACTGTACAGAATCATCTTCGAAGTGGTCTTTGATTCTAAGTTATGACCTATCTTTGTTATGAGCTACAGTCCCCCTATGATACCGCTTATGATTTTGGCCATACAAAAATTTCTGCAGAAAGTTGCGGAGGGGGGGGCTTGCTTGTAAAATTTGACTTGATATTATTATCAATTTCAATCTGTATCTCCGGCTATCATTTGTCCCATCTTATCAAACAAATCATGGAAAGTGATTTATTGAAGTTTGCAGTGTTAATTTTTCTGCATCTTTTGCTGTCTTCAGATTTTCCATATTGCTCATTACTGCCTTATAAGAAGTTCATGATGTCTAAATTTATTGATTATCAAACTTTCAATCTGATTCTGTTGTGATCAATGGTGTGTTCTCAAATTTGACTTTACTTTACATATCTCTCTGTTAATAAACCATCTATGATTGGTTTTCTCAAAAGTTACACTTTTTTCAGTTAAGCTTCAAGACAAAGTACTGTTTTTAGAGTCTTGACCAAGTTTGGGGGAGTATGTGTACAGGACTCCTTGGAAAAAACTGGCTTCTTCAGATTTTTGATATGCTGTTGATAAGTGTGGGTTAGTGTTGATTTTGGCCAAAAATCACTGAAAATCTCAAACTGGGAATTGGCATCATGCGAAAGATTCCAATAAGTTGTAAATCCCTCCTCCGCAAGCTCTGAAGGATGCGCACACAATGAGTAGGGACTTAGGGTGACTTAGGCAGATAGTGGGTCAAGTGACCATCACAGATTACTTCTCTATACCTACAGTAATTTTTCTTTGACATACTCAAGTGATTTTTTTGAGATTGAGCATTTGAGCATTGTTTTGAGCTGATTCAGCTGAACGTAACAAGCCCCAAAAGAAGCCACCACAGTGCGCTGGATCTTGATTTCCAATTTTTCTCTTGATAATTCTATCCCAAAAGACATTTTCTATGCTCATAAAAAATCTCACGCATTCTCAGCAACATATGTGCACATGTATGCACAGTCTTACACAGACTGACTGTCTACATGCTAATTACATCATTACTGATGGATCATGTTTGCCCATTGGATGATGCTTGAGAAGGACATTGTTTATAGATTCAAATTTAGTTTACACGGTTATGGAACTGTTGTTATCTGTGGGTATAGAACAGAATGATTTGTATGGGCATAGAGGAGTTGATCTCTATGGGTTTGGAAAAGCACTCTACCCATACTTTTTTATGCATGCACTGCTTTTCCATACCCACAGGAAAAGATGTCGTTTGGTGCAATGTTAATGGAACACCAATGTTTGTGAAAAGTCTAGAGGTTGGTACAAGTATTGACATATGGGAATGGGTCGGGGAAAGGGTGTCGGATAATGAGGTAACCGGATCACATCACCACATCCACTCCTCGTAGATGAAATTATATAGCTAATCACTCTTAGAATAGCAATCTATGATTTCACGAGAAGAGTTGGATGAAAGGGAGGAAGGCAATTCCCCAATTCTCAACTTCTACATCCTAAAGTGATAATCTAAACATCTATTACACTTCTCCATCCATCTCATTATCCTAGATTCTTTCCTGTCTCAAAGAAATTAGTAGATGAAATTATTTACCTCCCACCCGCCCTACTTCATTAACAATTTTTTGTATATTGGTTCTTCAGAAAATCAGAAATAGTAGTCAAGATAAATTGTTGTTATCAGTCTGAATTTATCAAGATAGCATATTATTTATTGTTGTAGGCGCAAGAAATGTGCAAGCCACCCTCATAGAACTCAAATTTGTTTCCTTAGCTTAAGTTTATGTCCTAGTTGCGCTTTGCTAATTTCTGTCAGGTCTAGTTCACTTCATGCTAATTAAACCTGACCTCGCAGCTGTTTAGAGTGATCATGATACATGTAGTATCCAAAACCAAAGAGAGCCATTCCCTAGAATTTAAAACAGTCAAAAAAAAGATTGATCACAGAGAAACATGTTCTGTGGTTGATGTAAGTTTGTGTTATGGTTATCTATCAATGGATCAGGTATATACAGAAGTTTTCCTGGCACATCAAAAGATTTTGACACATGCTCTGGGAAATCAAACCCTGTATTCTTGTGTTTCTCATCAAAGATGTTATTCAGTTCCTATATTTGACACAGTGGAAAATTTTGGTGGTTCGATATGTGTAAGCATAAGCACTTAAAAAGCACAACTCCAATGGTAAACAAATCTTCACAAAATTTTCAGAAAAAATTACTAATATGGGATCCAAAATTGAATCTGGGCACATGCCCCAGGCCTTATGACCAGAATTCTTTTTGGCTTTAAATTGAGCTTTCCTAGGTAAAAGTTTGGGCCCAGAATCCAAATTTACAGCTAAACAGAATTCTGGGCATAAGGCCGGGCATGTGCCCGGATTCAACTTTTAAATTGAAAGTTGGCACACAGTGTTGACTAAAGGGAATGGGGGAATCAGAGGCAGCCAAGGCAAAAAAGAAGCATTTGGGTTAGTGGACAGGGAACAGTGTAGAGGCCAATCCCAAAAAATTGTTGGAAAAGTTAGCACCTGCGGAGTTGACAAAAAAATTTCAATTCCTATCTTTCATCATGGTCTTGTCCATTGTTTCACTTGTTCCCTCTCAGAAAAATCTTGTGAAAAAATTCATAAAAAATATTTTCACTTCCTCTCAAAAGTTATCAACTCCTGCTACCAGTTCAATTCTCATTAATACAGTCCAGGGGCAAAAAAAAAGAAGGAACATAAAAGAAGGCTAAGGTCAGGGGTCAAGTGGACAAAAATGAAGTGAGGGACAAGGTCATGGGTTCAAGCTGCCCACAAAAATGACTGGTCCGTATGGGGCTCGAACCCATGACCTTGGCATTGATACCCCTCAGGAATATTAGTACCACGCTCTACCAACTAAGCTAACAGACCGATGACGTCATCCCGTGTTTTGGCCACTTGTGTTAACACAAAGTGATGATATTTCATGAGATGAATGATTATTTTAAGTTTTCAACTGATCATCGTTTTGTTTTGATCCATCTTCTCTAGTAAAATGTATCAATGTTTGAACCTGTTGGTGCCGCTAACTGATAGTATAGAAAATCAAAAAAATCTTCCTCTTTGTGAATCAGAAACCCCCGAAGTATACCAAAATTATACCTAAAGCAAATCATTCCATTCATTAAACCTTTGATCTGTTTTTTCCTTCTTAATTTTTAAACCCCATTCCCACCAATAATTTCACCAAGATCTAATTCGATTTCGATTTTTCTGTCACACCTTCTTCTAATCTCATGTCCCAAAAAACTAAAACAAACCAACCCAATCAAAGTCAAAAGATCATGAAAACTAAGAGATTGAGTTTGAAAGACAAATTGAAGAAACGGTAAATGGGCATCCATTATATAACACGTTTCACGATCATTGATGGTCAACACAGGTGGTCTTGAAATAGGTGAGGTATGATTATATGCTTGATGAATTTCAGTTGAATCTTGATAAGAACCAGTCACAGAAGACTATTTGACACCAGAAATAAAGGGGTTTCTGACTTCCTCAAACTGGCTTCGACAATCTTCAATTCCTAAAAGTGTTCAAACATTTAAAAGTGCAACTTCAGTACTTGGACCCACATTCACTCCATCTGGATTTCGATATGCATTCACACAAAGGTTTGAGATTTCTAATGTCTTTAAAATCACTTCCGATAATTTGAACATCGTAGCATTGGGTCCGACTAGTGTGTCAATCTCTAATAGCCATCATCAATTGTGAAAATTTGTGTGACTGTCATTTGGTTGGTAGTGAGGGTACCAGTCTAATCTGAGCACATCACCGAAACCGAACCCAGAGTTTCGTCTGAGTGTAATTTTTTGACAACCGCGTTCCTCTTTGACATTCTCAATACTCCTAATGCCAAATTGACGGTAACGACGATCGGAAGACCTTCAGGAATAGCTGCCACTGCCAGTGAGACTATGGTCATCAAGGAATAGTAAAAAGAAAAAAGATGGGATGAGTAAAGATTGAGTTCTTTCTGATCATCCAAAATGCCTTACCAAAGAAAACTTAAAACCAATACAAGACGAACCTCCAACTGTGAACATCTCTAACCATCGTCTTTTTTGCCAAACTCCAATTAAACAAATCAAACCGATCACAGCAAATGAAATCGCTGAAAGTTTTTTCGCCAATTCATTCATTGATAATTGTAATGGAGTTTTACGATCTTCTACTTCTTGCATCATTCCAAAGACGACTCCAAAATTCAGTGGCTATACCTGTACCAATCACTATTCCTGATCCGTTTCCTGCTTTAACGAGTGTTCCCATCAATGCTATATTTGCACATTCTGAAATGCTAGGTAAGCGATCATTGGTGATCATCGGGGCAGTGTGTTTCTTCACCGGTTTGGTTTCTCCCGTCATCGTACTTTCATCGATCTCGAGATTATTGGCTTTGGTGATTCGAATATCTGCTGGGATTCGATCACCCACTGGAAAGGTCACCAGATCACCTGGTACAAGTACATTGGCCAAAAGTGTTTGAGGTTGTCCATCCCGAGTTAGATGACAAAAGTGTGGTACAAGTTTATTGAGAGCAGCAAGAGATTTTTCTGATCGATGTTCTTGAATGAAATCAACTATATCCTACAGAATCAAATCAGGAAGATGTTCTTGTTATCCAAAACTTTTGATATATTGCAAGAGTCAAAGGAAATGACGTACCAGTGACCACAATGATGATTGCTATTGTGATACTGATCGCGTCATCAGTATTTCCTACTAATAAACTTATTCCCGCTGATCCCAATGAGAGTAAATTAAGAGGACTTTCATAAAATTGAGCCAAGAACCTTTTCAAGATAGATTCCTTTGCATTAAAACATCTTCAACTGATTGAGTTGAATATTGAGCAGAAGGAGTATCAGGATTAGAAGAATTTGAAATCGGTTCATGTAAGTCGAAGTTGGTACGTGTATTAACATAGTGGAATCTGTGAAAGGGGGAGGGAAACCTGGCAAAGACGGCAGGGAAGGTTTTGCTACTCTAAGACGATGTGCAACAAAAATGGCAAATCGACAGGTTCCCCCAATGGACCATTGTCGTGCCTACAGTCCAGATTGGGTACCTTGTAACCGATGTACCATTTCCCCCGTTCTCCAAATCGTCAGAAAAAATTACACCTACATTATTTTCAATATCAAATCTCTCTCTATCTTTCTAAGCCAGTCAATTCGACTTTAGTGACCATCTCGCTTAAAAAACCGCCATAATTAGTTGTTATTTTTCTTTTTTCCCGCCCACCACCCTTAGGACAACCTGGGTTAAGTTTCAAGTGGGCTGCTTCGTTCTTTTTCCTTTTTTGTCTCTCAGTGATCAGTTCTGCGTCTTGTTCGATGTCATCTTTGTGTCTCGGAGTGGGGAGCACTCCAGTGGAGAAGCTCAGCGCCTAGTTGGCCACCCCCATGTACTCCTGCCAGCCTTATCTCTTTTCTAGCGCCCCGCATCCCGGGGGCACACTCTTGCAATCCAGGTCTCCGGACCTCCATGTGTAGCAAACCGCCCAACGTGCCACCGAACCCAAAACAGATTCCCTTAATTTAGTTGAATGTTTGTTGTATTTGGTTGATATGGATAAGTTTTATGATGAGTAGTACGTAATGAAGTTTCTTCATCTGCTCTTCTTAAAAGAGTTGAATAAGCAAAACCTTCATCTGTTGCTGGTGGAGTACTGAGTGGAGCAGGCTGTGAGATTAAAGGTGATTTGTTCATTGATAGATTATTATATTGTGGTTAATTCAGCCAACATCCAGAAATGTCACGCAATCATCAAAGGATGGGTATGTATCTTTTGGTAAGGATAAATCTAACAGGGTAATATAAGAACTATAACTTTCATGTGCTACTCCGTTACAGAATTTTCGTTTATGATAAAGGAGATCAAATCGACACAGGCTTCAGATAGGACTTGAGAAGAAAGATATGGAGATTCAAAGTTTTTGTTTGAATTTTGCTTTTCTTGTTCTTCAATTCGTTTCAGATACATCTTATATAAAAATGAGGGACTACCAATGTATCGAAGGCGCTTCAACTTCTTTTGTTTGAGTTGTGCCACTGTCAGGCCTGGACTGACGTAAGATTTCCAACGTTTTGTAATGGAACCACAGGCGTTTCTGTACTTGGTGTTGACTTGAAAGGTATTTCCTACTCGAGTGAAGTTTCCTGAAGGCTCGATAGAGGGCCTGGTACAGACAAGGTCCTTGTTACCCCGCCATAAAACTTCCGTGATCCCATCACATGATTCAAAATCCACCTCACATTTGAAATCTGGCCACCAAAAACCTCCACCTTGGACGTCATAACCTTGATTCTTGTAGGCGAGTTTGCCTGTTGTCTTGTCGTACGGTAAGAGAATGCCCAAGGACCAACCAGGAGAGCCTTTGTTTGGGTGGGAATTAGCTTGATCACAGGTTTCTTTATATAAAAATTTGGACATGGACTTGAAGCGTTGTGTATAGATGTTTTGTACTTTAGGACGACGGAGTACACATCGTCTCCACCAGTAGGAGAGCAGCTTGCGACTACGTTGTACTCTCTTACAAGGACGACGACCACCTATAAATGAGAAAGCTCAAGTTCAATATGAAAGAATGAGTAGAACAAAGAGAAGTAAAAATGATTCACTTACCAGCAACTTTTCATGGATGATAAGCTGGGTGAAAACCCACCACACCCAGATGTCCTCGTACCATAGTACCGTTCCCCGTGATTGGGTTTGAAAACTCGCGCTCTTCATGTAAATAGTTGGCAAGAAATCGTAGCTTGAAACGTTCTTTTGAAGACATCGAATCGAATGGCGTTTGACGAATCAGAGCAACTACCTTGTAATTACGCTTGTTCGTTAAGACCCAGAGTTTGTTGGCCTTGATGATCATAGGTTCTTGCCCAGGAAGTGGTCCATTTGTGTAATTTTCCTCATTAGGGTTATCGTCCACATGAACTTGATGATAGTGAATTGGTCTTTCTAAGCGAGAAGGATTCAATACCAAGTTTGTGTGGCCTACTGCTCGGTTATGTCTGGATCGCCTCTTTTGCTCTACTTCTCCCAATGAAAGAGTCTTGAAAATGGTTTGGAATGAGTTGCTTTAAAAAATGAAAAGAAATATGAAAAGGATCGCTACATACCTTAACTCTCGGGGTTTCTGTTGGATGAAGACGCTTCCATTCTTCCCTGGCTTTATTTTTACGATTGCGTCTCTTTGTCATAAAGTTGCCTATGGGAAGAATTTGTGTTATTTGAAGAGAACCTCGATGTGTAGTCGCTCCAAGATGAGAACGACGTGACTTGCTTGACTTTGAAGTGGAGCCTGTGCTGAACCAAACCTATGGCTGGGCCTGCGACCTGGCCCTGAGAGTTCAGGGGCGGCCCCGGGCCACGGCCCGGCCGCGAAGAAACCCAAGAGTTTTTGTAAATGGTTCAGGGCCAGGCAGGGCATGCCCTGAACTTGAGGCCTGGGGCCAGGCAGAGCCAGGCTTAGGTTTTAGGCACAAAAACCATGGGTTGTACAACATGGGATGAGCTGTTGAGTGGAGCCTGTGCTGAACCAAACCTATGGCTGGGCCTGCGACCCGGCCCTGAGAGTTCAGGGGCGGCCCCGGGCCAAGGCCTGGCCGCGAAGAAACCCGAGAGTTTTTGTAAATGGTTCAGGGCCAGGCAGGGCATGCCCTGAACTTGAGGCCTGGGGCCAGGCAGAACCAGGCTTAGAGCATCCACTATGGGTGCGTTAACGACGCGATTTAGCGTTACCGTAACGCTAAAATCCAGACAGGTCCACTATGGACCTGTTTTAGACATGCGGTCCGTACGACCGCGTCAAGTCTTGCAGTCCGCTTGTTCAAATCTACGAAAGCCTACGACTTGATTTATCGTAAACTTTTGGCGCATCCAAACGGTCAACAGCCATCCAATGATCTATCTCCCATCCAGCTCTGCACTCACCACCTTCACTCAAAACCTTCCCTCTTCCCTCGAACCCTCAGCTTGTTGATAGTAGTTGTTTACTCCGGATTTGCTAAAAAAAGCACCTTTGTTCAAAAGAAGTCATCTCGCGCGATCGATGTCACCAAGATCAAACAAGAGGTGAGAAAGCTCTTTGCTGATTGTCAAAACCTGAAGGCATCAATTTGGTTCTTTCTGGTCACCAAGGTAGTCATCAGCATAGGCTGGGTGAGGTGTGGTAAGATACTTTAATTCGAGTCTCGACTTTGCCATAGCGTGTATAGTGTTCTAAGAACAGATTATCGTAGTTAAATCCTACGTTACATCATCCCATAGTGGATTTCATGCGGTTAACAACTTAGCTACAACACGCATGATTAAATTTTGCAATCAGGACCGCAAAATTTACGATAAAACACCCTCAACATAGTGGATGCTCTTAGGTTTTAGGCACAAAAACCATGGGTTGTACAACATGGGATGAGCTGTTGAATTGTCCATGATATGGGAACTTTGGAAGTATGACTCACCGTGCGGGTTTTTGCAGGAGTGAGAGTTGGCAGCCCCGGTGCCCGACCCACCCAAGCAACATCAGGGCGCCTTTGTGAGTATCATCACATGAGGTTTTGTGGCCCTGGTATGGTGGCCAAGGAGCGCCAAATTGTGCCATAACCTTAAAATGCAAAAATCACACTTGAAACTCACCCTGAAAGCCCCGCCAAACGTATCCCGACCCAAGTCTGTGGCGCCGGACCAGAACCTCTTACTTCAATCCTCTTAAACCCTTTCACCAATTTTTACTTTCCAGATCACAGTGAAGGAGTTGTTATAGAGAGCCTTGTAAAAGACTTGTAATTGGTCCACTCATGACCTACTCCAGTTGTTGTTTATCAGAGTTTGATTTTCACAAGCCTCTTGACCATTTGATTCATTGAGTAAACATGCTAATCAAAACAAACATTTCTTTGGAGATGCACTAGGATAGTAAGTACAATGGTTTAGAAGCAACATTTGTGGCACCTTTGATTGATCCCAAGGAACAATCAAATTTTTAAAAGCATCATGATATTGCCCTTTGTATTCATTGTAACAGTCTTATTCATGACAATTATGTTTCTTCAAGTACTGACCCAGTGATTTCAAAGTAACATTGGTGGCAGACATGACTGATCTATGATGAAGTCAATTTACATTGAGCTGGCTGAGGCTGGCTACCATCTGCACTCCTGGAGCCTGGAGTGATGACCCCGGCGCCACGGACTGGGGTTGGGATATGTTCAGCGGGGCTTTCAGGGTGAGTTTCAAGTGTGATTTTTGAATTTTGAGGTTATGGCACATGTGGCGCTCCTTGGCCACTGTATCCTGTGGCGCAGACCGTGAGCTCTGCAGAGGCTGTTGGGCAGGCTCAGCCGGGCAGGGCCGGGTCCGGGTTGCAGTCCTACCTATGGCTGAGGAGCATGCAAGTTTAGACTGTGCCACAGTTGTGCAAAGTGGGCCCAGATTCCAGAATTGCCCCAAGCTCATGCACCTGACAGAGTTTTACCAACTACCAGCCCCCTTTTCATTTTGCACTGAACGACTTTTAGCTCTGACAAAGAAACCCTATTGATCTTGATGCTAACAGATACAAGAACAGAGGTACATAAAGATCAACATGACTCACATTCAAAGATTTATTAATATAACCCCATTTAGGATGTGATCCATACCAGATTGACAAGAAGTGTGCTTGTGAGGAGCGCACAGCTGTTAGGCGTACTCTTCACAAAGAATGTTGTGATAAAGATAAAGTGTGGTCTTCATGTGGTACACCCAAGTGAAGACTACAGCTAGTTGACCTCTAAGAAGAGGATTTGAGGAAGAGAGAAAGAGCATAAGGGCAGTAAAGAGCTAGTACGCTCTAACCTTGTGAGACTGCGAGGGGCAGGCTTTACACTTTGGTGAACCAAAGATCCTGAAGGCTACTTTAGACTCTGTATAAGGGAGGAAGCTTTGCTGCTTTACGGTTTATTTCTAGAGGATATGATGGCCCAAGGCTCATAGAAATCAATACTGGGGCGCTCAGCAATAGAACCCGTGATGCTCAAGTTTGGTCTTTAGACTACACAACTAATCACGTAATCAAGGATCCTCTCTATAGGATTTCAAGTATAATGTGATTCTGGTGTTGTGATGTGTTAAAAGATGGGGGATGAATCAAGGGAAGAAGGGGGGTTTATATATTCACAGGTCAAGCGTCAACTTGTGGTTGGCGTGTAATTCTTGTCTCACTTGTGGTTGGTGCTTGGGTTAGGTTTGTTACGTATTTAATACATTATGTACATGTGTTTATGTGGCTCTTGACACTGAGCCTTGAGATGTACTTATGGATTTATACAATAATATAATATTACATGTGTTACTGTTAGCCCGTGGTTGTGTAATTAGGGCTCAGGGCTGACAGTGCTTGTGATGGTCCAAAGTCAATGCCCTTTCCCTGCCGGCAAGGCAACATGAATGTATCAAGAGTGTATAGGTATAGGTCATGTGGTTCCAATGTTCCATCAGCCTTTCACCTGAGGATGAGATGGAATTTGATGAACCATTGGATCACATTAATCCAAATTTGTTTGTTTGATCTCTGGATGGTCCCTTGTGTCAAGAGTATCATTCTTGGACTCTTACAATCTGAGTTAAAATGTATCAATGATTGAGTCAAGTTGAGCAGGATGAAGGATTGATTGTGTGTAAATTGTCATGGGGCTTTGCCGCTGGGGTGAAAGGGGGTTTGGGGTGTTGTGTATTACTTTTCACACGCTAGTACATTACTATGAAATGTATGTATATGGTCCAAATATGTATGTATAAGGTTATTGCTATGAGGCAAGTGAAGAAGGGTGAAACAGGGTGGCTGAAGGGCTGTGAAAGTGTGGCAGGTGTGTGAAATTCTTCACCTTGTTGACCTTATGATATCTTATGTTGAGAGGAGGGTAATGAGGTGGGAATAAAGTGTGATAGAGGGGCAGGTGTTGTGTAGCCTGGTGAAGATGCCTTGTAGGGTAGAGCTGTGACCCGGCCCTGAACTCTGAGGGTCGGCGCCGGGGCTTTGCCCGACCCTGAGCAGACCCAAGGGCCTTCAAAAAGTGCTCAGGGCCAACCAGGGCATGCCCTGAGCTGATTATAGGTGCTAAAACTGGGCAATACAGTGATTAATGTGGATATTATTGCAATTTTATCTGTGTGAGATGCTTTGTAGAAGCTATATGAGCCTACATCAAAATCAAACAGAGCAACAGGAATAAATTTAGAAAGAAAGATTTTGTCAACACAGCAAAAATACAGCAGGCCTTGAGCGCCCCGGCCCCGCCCGAGGTGCCTGCAGGGCTTTCATCCCCCTAATCACGTGTGTCAGGGCACTTACCGTGTGCCTTCAGAAAGACGTCGGGCAGACTTGGCCGGCCGGGGCCAGGGCCGGGTCACAGCCCTATTGTAGGGTGAACAGCATGACAAGTTTATAGATTGGCTCAAAACTTCAATATGAGAAGCTCACGCTCTATCAAAATCAGAACATTTGTGGTCCTTATACCATGCACTCCATGATTTCATTGAGGCTGTAAAAGATAATTTAAAATTGATAGAATATGTATCATATACTGGACAAGACAACACAGGAATGCCAATCAAAAAAATGCAGGAAACACTCCAATGCCTTTCTATAGATGAACTTCCTGAAAATATTTGACTGGTTATATCTAATATCACCTTGCCAAAACGTAGGGTGTGTTTACTTGAGGAATTTCTGACCAGAAATCACATTCTGCAATTTTTTTTGATGCAAAAATGAAACACACGCCACCAGATAGACACTTTAAATTTTGCAGAATGTGATTTCCCCCCAGAAATTGCTTAAGTGAACGCGCCCTTACTCAATGGATGTGTTTCAATTCTTCAGCCTCAAATTGGAAACCAACTTGAATTTGGAAATTTTCAAGATCTTCCATCTCCTGATGGATAGACTTGTGCACAGCTAAGTGACTTGTTTTCTCTCATCAGAGGGTAAGTGAGCATGAATTTTTAAAAAACAGTACAAAAGGATGTGTCCATCAGATGCAATTTCCAAAAAGACACTCATGAAGTATTTAGAACAAATGATAGGTTTAAGATCATGAATGAGACCCATGACTGTTTAGTCCAAACAACAAAAAAGATTGGGCATGGGAGCCATTCAAGATCAAAATCTTTCAATGACTAAAAAGTGTTTTGCATCACAGTAAGGGCGTGTTCACTTAGGGCCCGTTCACTTAGCGCGGATTTCAAGAAAGCACATTTTGCATGACCACTTTTCTACATGTAGAAAAGTGATTTTTGTAAAAAAAAGCACAAAATCACCTTTTGTGAAAACTTGTGAAAAATGAAGTAATGAATCGTTCACTTTGGTGATCATTAAGGACCGTTTTGAATTTCAAAGATTCAAAACCGCTTTGAGGAATGCAATGAAGAAAGGTTTTGAGCCTTTGATTCATCCAAACCATCCCTTCCACAACTTGCCCATAATGTCAAGTTCTTCTGATTCCGACTCCAACACGTCCTCCATATCAGTTCGACCCGCCATTGAGCTTCTCAAGGTCATCATCAAGGCAGGAATAGACTACGTAGCTTCGATAACCACCAAAAGGAAGCCCTGTAGAACATCAAAGCTTCGAGGAAATCAGTATACAACAGAGATCCTCGAAAGCAGTGATGTTCGATTTCGAGAAGTAGCGCGAATGGACAAGCTTGCCTTCAAGGGCTTGATGAAAGCCGTTGAAGGAAAGCTTGTGGTCCATCGAAAGTGCAGTGTATCGAAGGAAGAACAAGTCTTGATTTTCCTATACATTGTTGGAAACTCAGGAACTAATCGAAACGCCGGCGAAAGATTCCAACGTTCAGGACACACAATCAGCAAGTATTTTAATCGGGTTTGTAAGGTTATAGCATCTCTACAATCTATATACATTGTTCAGCCGACCGATGGCGAGATATGTCCAAAGGAAATCCAAAATAACCCGTGATTTACTCCTTACTTCGACAAATGTGTGGGTGCCATTGATGGCACCCATATTCCTTGCATTGTTCCTTCCGATCGTCGTCCAGCTCATCAAAACCGAAAAGGAGATCTTAGCCAGAACCTCCTAGCGGGATGCTCATTCAACATGTTGTTCACTTTTGTATACGCTGGTTTAGAGGGATCTCACACAGATGCTCGTGTTCTTCATCGAGCGCTTGAAGAACAAAGATTTGTTGTTCCAGAAGGTAAACAACAAGTCTCTACTTTCATGTGAAAGACACAAACAATTGACATCGATTTTCCTCTTTGAAACAGATCGGTTCTACGTTGCCAACGCTGGCTACGCCAACGTACCAGGCTTTCTTACACCGTATCGATCAGTCAGATACCATCTTAAGGAATGGAAAGATTCCGGCTTAACACCACGGACCCCAAAGGAGCTTTACAACCACCGTCATTCTGCACTTCGGATCATTATCGAAAGGATCTTTGGCGTTTCAAAGATGAGGTTCCCTATCTTGGCTCACATGCCCTCTTACCCATACAAAGTTCAAGTAATGATCGTGGTTGCGTGCTGTGTATTACACAATATCATTAAAATAGAAGCTGGCGAGGATGAGTTTTACAAAGAGTACATGTTAAAGGAAAGATTGGAAATGAGGATGGCAGGAGACAATGAACCGGACTGGGTTGAACCTAGCTCAAACGCCCGTACTCAAGCCTCAGATCAAAGAGACGAACTTGCCGAGCGTATGTTCCGGGATTATATGAATGCACCAGTAGCACGTAGACGAGAATAGGTGGCACTTTTGTATTCATCTCGTTTTTGTTTTCACTTTTTGTATCTTTTGTAATCTCACTTTTGACTGTATTCATCTCGTCTTTGTTTTCACTTTTTGTATCTTTTCAAAGACACAGTTTAAATTACTTAGAAGCATAAGTTTACATTACAAAAGCCACGCACAAATTTTTAACTACTATAATGTATGATTTTTATGATTTGTTTGAGTTCTAAGAAACAGAAAAGGAAACAAAAAAAACTAATAGAAATATCAAACTTGAATCAATCATTACATAAATCAAACTTGAATCAATTACTCGTGTTCATCATCCTTTTGCACCTCTTGACACTCTTCTAACACACCAGCTTCGTTCTTCAACCAATCCCATCTATAAGCAGCATCCATATGATAGAAGAAGGATGCTGTATCATCTTTTTTCAACTCATTTGCTACTTTGATGATGTGTTGAGGTTTGAGGTTCTTGGCACATCCCTTGTTAAAGATTGCCATTGCTTCTTGTCGCATCGGATGTTGTTCAGATTTGATTTTAGCAATAACAACCTTGTCGCTATCGTTCTTCTCCTCAAGACTTGTTACTCGATCAACCGCTTTGCTAATAGACTCAGCTACTAGCTTTGGTCCGGTAGTTCTAGTTCGTTTAGCAGTCGAGGTTGAGGCGCCAATCGGGCTTCGTTTGCTGCGTACAAACTTACTTTCAAGGGTCTCATCGCTACCGCTGTCGAGGTCAAGTTCGGATTGTGTGAGTCCATATTTGTTTTGGTGTTTGTTTTGAGACTAGATAGAAAGAAATTAAAGAATGAGATAAGTAAAACAAAATGAATAAAGTAAAACATAAAAAACCTACAGTGGGCTTCTTCTTTTGTGAAGAAGCTGGCCAATTAACTTCAATTTCCTCGAGGTCCGAGTCCTTTTGTGAATTGGATACATGAGATTGATCTTCCTCTTTGTTGGATTTGTTCCCTGATTGAATTTGACCGGTCAAAAAAAGATAGAGGTTAGTATGTGGGAAAGTAGAAGATAATAAAGCATGAATACCATCTTCATCCTTATCTGATTCAACAGGTGATGATGAGGCAGCCTTCTTCTTCTTGCTTTGAGTTCCAAAGCCTTCATTTCCATTCACTCTCAGATGCTTTTCTGGCATGATGGTGGCTACAGCTTGATACGCTGGAAAACCACCGTTACGAATTGGTTTTGTGTCGTGGTTACCAGCCTATTGTACATATTTTAGATCAGAAATTAGATACTTGTTGGATTTGATAAGATTGAAATTAAGAATGTACTTACCACATTGATCCAATGATCCCACCAATCCTTGTCTGCGTGAACTTCACCAGTAACATCGTCAGTTCCAGGCGCACCAGACAAATCCTTAATTTTATCGAAGGCTTTGTAAGTTTTCTTTAACTAGATATCGAAACATATGAAATGAATGATAGAAGCAAATAGAACAATTAGAAAAAAGAATAACAAAAAGAATAACATTGAGCCATAAATGAAAAAATCAAAAAGAATCAAATGTGCCATACCTTTTGAATATGATTCTTCAATCGTGACAAAGGGTCTTTGAGTTTGAACTTTTTGTTGAAATTCTCGGTAACCTGTTTCCATGCATCGGTCTTGAGGCCACCGTCATTGCCTTTACCAATCTCAGTCTGATGTTTAAACTCGTCAATAAGATAAAGAGTGTGACTATGAATCCATGCACCGCCAGTGGTTTCCGGTTCAGTATCTTTCTTAGCTTCAATTGGTTTGTCAACTTTAGATTTGGATTTGGATGAAGTGTTTGATTTGAATGTGATATTTGACTTCGATTTTGATTTCGATTTCGATTTTGAATTCGATTTTGAATTCGATTTTGGTGGAAGAACAGTGACTTCTTCAACAGAACTATCTTCGGAATGAGCCATGCTGGGTGATGATTGAGTTCAAGAAGGACGGTGACAATGGTAGAAGGTGGTTGAAGATGATGATCGGAAGAGTGAGTCTGTACAGTATGGTGAAGGGTGATGGGTGAAGGGTGAAGGGTGAGGTAATCTGTACGGTGAAAGGTGACTTCACCCAAATGTCAAGTTTTGTACGTGGACAGGGACTTGTCCAAATTTGAGTCAAGCGAAAAGGATGGTTAAGAATGTGAAAGGATCACAGAAAGTGATTTCTAGTTGGAAAAATGTGATATTATCACATTTGTGGAAAGCGATGAAACAAGCCTTTTTATAAGCATTCTGTGATTTCCAGAATGCTTGTAAATAAGATATCAAACGCCTTTCACAGAAAGCGATTTTTCGAATTACAGAAAGTGATTTCTTGCGAAAAATCGCTTAAGTGAACGGGCCCTAAGTGAACGTGCCCTTAGTGTTTTCTCTCTTTCTCACTGTTTCTCTCAATTATGTGTGCATTGTTGTCATGAATTGTGGCAATATGATCATCTTTTCAAACCCTTAAGCCACCCACAAGCATAATACTTACTCACAACATATTGCTTGAGTCATGAATGAAAGGATTTATGGTGCATGCCATTTTTTTCAAGAGGAATATAGGTGGGTACTAAAAATCAACTATCCTCAAGTTTATATGCACACCACAAAAGTATCTGTTGCAAATGATTTCATATTAAGTAGTGCCAGTGATTATGTGCGGGAAAAATTATTGCAGAAAAAGAGGTCTCAGTAATGATAAAAATTTGGGAATACCATAGTCAGACACTTTTTTCAACCAAGCTTGGATGTCTAGTGAGGAGAATTGAATGAGAAACCTGTGATGTTCAGGTTATTAGCTTTGCTATAAGACTAACACGCTTGATCAAAGAGAAAGAACAATCTGAGTAAACAAAGATTGTAAAACAAAATATTTGAGTTCAATAAAGAGAACAGGGTACAATGATCAAAGTGGAGAACCTTTTATGAGAACTCAAAATCATTATGTCATTACAGATCGTAAGCAAAATAATGCCATATGCGCATAATAGAAGAACATGTCACTATCTCAATTAGGAGTAATGATCATCTTGTGCGGTCTCTCCATTTGTACTGATCTTTAGTCCGTCAAATGCGGGTCGAACCCACATCGGGCTTTTTGGTTTGCCCATGTAGAGCGCTGTCCGATGGAACAGCTCTGGGTCTTTCCCAATATCCACAAGCCTCATCTGGGTATTAACTTCCTTCTTGTCAATATTTGGAATTCCCTCTCCAAATGCCTTGCATGCACGCTCCCAAGATTTGTGCCTTTTGGTAGAATGATCACTTATAATAAGCGCTAGTAATATTACATAACACTTTGGTGATTAAAGACACTTACGTTACTCCATGTTCAAATCCAACGAGATAAGTCTTCTGTGCACCGAGCCTATGAGCTGTATTCAATGCATCTTCTATCCCAAAGTGAGATGGTCGTGTCACTAGTCTGAGTGTGTCAATAACAAGGATAGGAAGGGAGGGCCGAGGTTGAGGATGTGTCTCCGAAGGGATAGAGCTGGGAACTCCCAGAGAAGCCAGAGCAGTCCATGTAGACTCGGGGATCGAGGACACATCGGACATGTAGACGATTGAGCGGTCAAAAAGGAAACCGGCACATTCGTAGGGACGGGCGTCCTGTCCTTGTCCAACAGTACCATGATGAGCTTTGGAGGCGAATACGTATCAAGGATGGAGGGAAGAAGATATCAGACATGGGTGATATTTCTATTATACATCTTTTGCGAAGTGACCCAAAACGCACTCGTGAGGGGTGTAACACGCAGCCCAAAGAGGTCCAGAGGCTTTTCTCTTTCAAAGATATTCCATTGAAAGGTGGGTACACTTCCCCCTTTGAAAGGTTGAAATTGTCGAGATCAGCAGTCTATCGTCACAAGGGCCAGAAATGAACTACAGCTTACCACCTGTGGCAGTTGAGGGGTCTATCATATAAGGAAACATTTGCTTTATCTGATTATGGGAATGATTGAAGTCATTAGAAATTCTGTGCTTTACTTGCTTTTGTATTCTAAGAGAAAAGTACCGTCAAAAATGTGTCTTGATCACAATAAATAGCCATTGTTTTTTGAATGGGATTTGCTCCGGACGTCCAAGCTACATGCATGAAATTGTCAACATCCTTTTCACTTCTTGGAAGCCGACGTGAAAGATATCTTTGCTAGAGAGAAAACTAACATCTTAAGTCATCTAATCCCAACTATAAATTTATGGAGCCAATGTTTGTTCAGTCTGACGCGCCTCCCCCCAAAAGATAGGATGTGTCTCTAAAAAGAAACTTACGGATGCGTCCGCGCTAAACAGATACTATGAGTCAGTTTGTCTCCATTCAGGGCCACTCCTAGCAAAACAAAAAATGAAACTGGCAATAGAAAGGCGACTGAACTGAGGATGAGTAAGTAAGACAGCATCAATTTTGGAGAGCCCGTTACGCTTGAATAACTCAAGGGCAGAGGTCTGAAAACTTTTCCCAGCATCGATTAATATTGTTTTAGGGGTAGCCTTTTCATTCTTGTCCAAAGTCGGCGGGACAAATCGAAGGATTGCTGAAGTGTTTCCCCTCTTGTCAAAGACAGGAGAATCTGTTGACTTGGCCATGGCTAACTTGCAACCGGCACAAGGTCCTTCGGGTCCCAAGATGCAGCCAGCTTCCGGAATTCGGCCGGAAGGACCTGGAGAGAATTGGCATTGGACGCTATCAGGCTGATAAATGGTTCAGTTTCTGGGAAAAAAACTTACCGGTTCCAAGAAATATCATCTCTAGGTTAGTTGTGGTGGGGGTATCAGTAGCCAATGACTTGGCTACGACTTGACCATTTTCTTTTCCTACAATTGGCACGAGGGGAGCTCTGCTAATATGGATGCATAATAGAATCACTAAAAAAGATAAAAACCACTTCCTATATTCATATCGGTAGGGCTCAAAAGAACAGAGACTTCGAGTCATGTTGAATGAAGACTACGTGTGATAAAATTTGCTCGAGAAATCCTCTATTGGAAACAGCTCACCACAGATGCCACAAACCCTGAAAGGGCTCGACTTATATCTTAAATCCACACTGAAAATTCTGCTTTGCATCAAAAGTGCCAAAAAGATATCAGCCAATGATGTCGAATTAAATTTCACTCTTCCAGTGTCAATTTTGTACAGCTTACGTGATTCTACTCGCAAAACTCGAAGCACATTGGCGAGGAGTTTTACTCAAGGTTTACAGGAGCGACTGTAATAGTGGAGAGCTTGATACACTATGGTCTTAGATCCATAACCTCTGAGCAGTATCCAACCAAAAGATGAGGTCCAAACATTTCTACAACACTCACATTGTGAGATCAGTTCGAGAGGTAACAGATGAACGTGACACCCTCTGTAGTGTCTGAATCCGCGACCCGTTCATACACGAGATTCAATATGTTCCCCCAAGAGATGAGCTATGCACAAATTCTTTCTACAATCCTTATCTGAACTGACGTCCAACTCGCAACCATTAATACCTTAGGCTTCATGCTGTATTGTGGAACAGAGGTGTTCAAACGTGTCGTCCAATTTGCAAATGTGAAACAAGCTTGAAAATCTCATGGTGTCTGTTCAAAGGAGAGGTTTGAAGCATGAGAACCGCTGGTTTCATTGCATGGATCTTTATCATCCATCGATCCCAGCAGAGATATGTACAGGTAGGGCTAGAACAGTGTTGTACCGCAGCCATTCTGTTGCCATGAAACTTCATCAGGCAAATGATTCAATGACAACCAGTTTGTGCGAGAAGTTTGATGAGACGACTTCATCGCAGTGTCGTACCGTGTACGTGACTTAAAGCTCTGCGGACCGAGATTAGTCACGTATTGAGGCGGAAAACCCGTGTCTATCGCTCAGTCCCGACAAATGCCGCCCGGCATGGATTCTCCTCATGCTCCTTGCTGTGTCGAGGTACAGGTCAATTCTAATTTCTGGCAAGTCATTCATTACTACTGCGGCTCACGCTCACACCCGGCGCCTTTTTCGTGGCCCAGGGCATGGCCGTGGCCATGGCCTGCACCCGGCGTGGCCTGCCACGGTCAGGCCCTTTCTAGCCAGGGCCTTACAGTGGCGCCACAATGGCGCCATGATCTGGGGCGCGGATTTGAGAAAACACAACACGCTATCGAGCGTTTACTGATTTCTCAATCTCCCTCGATCCAAATCTCTGTCTATGGAACAGATGCCACTCATCCACTAGCATTTCTTGTTTATGTTTACATCGATCTCTCCATTTCTCATTCTACCTTTTATGCTTATTGACTTTGTTACCCTTTCTTTGTGATGATCAATCGTGGATAATTGATTTTTATTTGAGTGTAGTGAATTGTAAGTATTTCTATTGTTGATATCTTTTATTTGGCTTGCTTTACTATCATCTCTTGAGTCTTTGTAATCAACTTATTGAGCAGGGAATCGAAAGAAAGCAACTCTATATTGTTAATGGTATCATGAAATGAGAACGTTTGATGATTGCCGAGCTCGATTTTGGTCACTGCCCCACCCTTAAGCCTCTCCTTATGGGGCTTAGCTGGACTTGATGCCCTGCTAAGGCCACGGAGGGCCCAGGGCCATGGCAAGGGCCATGGCCTATGCCACGGCCATGGCCCTGAGCCCTACCGTGGCGCCACGAGGCTTCGTGGCTTCGGGTGCGAGCGTGAACTGCGGCATGTTACAGAATTGTCGACCTCTGGGCTCTCTTTTACCATCCTAACATTTCAAGAACCCTTCTCTTTTGCTGACTTAATGTTAAAGTTGTTTCTTTTAGACCCCAGTAGTTATTTTTGGCCCACTCAGCCTGCAAACTGCTCGTATGTACCTTCTTTCTCACCGGCCTCAGTGCGCTTATTGTAAACCCCAAATCTAGCCTCAGCTATGAATCCAGTCTTCAATTCATAGTCAATTCCTTTGTTGGTGTTGTATCAGCTCATCACAACAAATATTTGACCTCAAGCTGTGATGTGTTATCTATCACTGATTTGATTGAAATTTATAGACACATTTAAATAATAGAAAATTGCTGCTAGCCAATCAGGTATAGCCCAATGTGTCCCATTCAAGCCCTTTCTGAAATTCTGAGTTATTTTTTATTGTCTTTTCTTCCTACTCGTAAACTTCTCAAAGAAGTCGTTCAACTGAATCGACTTTATTCTTTGAGTAAAAGTTTCCACTTGTTTTACTTCAAATAGAGGTTTAAGTTACATCAGTGTATCTTTTCACAATTTGATAGAAACATTTTGGAAGGATATTCCGAGAAAGGATTGGTATACAACTCAACCATTGCACCATAACTTTTGATTAAAGTAGATGCCAATATTTTCTAGCTCAGTGCTCTGATTGCTCAAGACATATCTAATTTTCCTTCACCTTGTTTCTCTTCTGTAATCGTTTTCCCATTTTCTTTAGAAAATTGTAACCTCTGAGATTTAGTATACTAACAATCTTTCAGCCAAGTACTCAAACAACTCTGTGAAATCTTGAATTTTCTAGAAGTAACAACTTGACGTTTTTTATGATCTCCATGCCATTTTAATACTTTGGCTTTGAACTTATCAGAATAGTTTCGAATCTTTTTCTTTATTTTTTCATTTTCAAGTTGTTGAAAATTATCAAAGGTTACACAAACTTTTCTGTTTCTGTTTCTTTGGATTAGCTCATAACCGGGTTTGGTACTGAGATTTTGATCATTTTGAAGTGGACTTGGACCAAGGGAAGCATATAAGTTAAGTACTTCCTTCTTCAGTCTCATTCCTTTTCTTCTCATATTTGAGCCAGGATCCAACCTTTGGAAAGCTTTTTCTGTCTTCTTAAATGTTGGTTTGTACTGCTTATCTGATCTGTTCACATAATAAAAAAGAGTAACACATTGAGTGATCATGTGCTTTCATTCAACTACTTTTGAGTCCTTTACCGTTCCCACCTCTTAGTTTTAAGGGGTGATTGGACACTCACAAAAATTTGTCAACCCTGCGCCATGTGGAATTTGGTAGAGAAGATTTCCTAAATGATCTCTTTCTTGTAGAGCGCCATCCGGGCACAATTCCCTCTATGGAAGATGATTCTTGTTCTGATCTTTGTGAATCTATGTAATGGAGGAAACGGAGAGATCAGGCTCCACTTTATGATTCAGAGAGTTTCATAAGAAAAACAACTAACCAGGCCCAGAGGTATATGTGTGGCGAACTTTACTCCGGGAGTTTGTTTTGACCTGAGTACCAGAACTTTCTTGCCTCAGCGCTACACCTTCTTGAAGATTTATTGATTCTTCGGGTTTTGAACGCTCTCGACTTCCGTCATTATCATCCTTTCTCAAATTTGATCCTGGAGATATGAAAACACCCCGCGCTTCTCGGTCCAAAGAGTTTGATGGTGACCATCTATCTGAAATCAAGTCCTTTGAATCCCGAGGTGACTCTTGCACGTTAGGGATAGATGTGTGGTCTGGATTGAACAAGTGTTCATTGGTTGTCACAGGTGTTAGTGATAAATTGAGATCAAACTCATAGGCTTTTCCAGTGATACCTTTGACAGCCATGCATGTGTTTTCTTTTATGGCCAATATTTGATGATGTCTTAAATGCAATAAGATAGGAAATATTACAAGGGTAACCAGGGTTACTTTCATGATTTATCTTGCTGGGATTTCAATCCGACAATTTCTGAACAATTTCTGAGTGATATGTGTGTACAAAGGAAGGTAAAGACCTGTGTTATCTTCACTTTCAGGCATCTATTATGAAACTAGGGAGGAAATTGTTGTGCCTCATATATATGGGGAAGCTGATGATGATCTATACATCACCTGAAGTGCATCACCACTGCCGTGTTAAGCGCGATACCAAAGCCGTTCAATTTTTTTCTCGATCATATGACACACTGATCGTATATGCGTCATATGAGCCAAGTACAGCTCCAAGATCTGAGACGAGTATAGCAAAATACACCGCGCTTAAAACCATAAAAATCGCAGAAAGAAGCCCAAAGCGAAGGGAAGATACACGCACAATACGAGAACCAAAAGTGAACGCCTAAGAAAATTATCACCCGAGTGTAATTGATCTCTCCAATTATTGAGGCAAGCCGTGCGCATGAGAATCCACAGGCGCCATGAGGATTCAGTTGATCTAAGACTTGTAAAGATACGATGATCATTCAGAAAAGGTAAACACAAGATGACTTGAGATGGAAAATGGGTAACGGTGACAAAAGTTCAAAGCGAACTGGAGTCAACGATGACATGATTCAAAGGCTCTTGTTCACCCTTATCCACAGGCTTTTAGAGCTTTTAACGGTCTCAAGGTTTAAAGCTTTTAGCTATCTCAATGTCTCCTTGGGAGAATTCTTCAGGGTGCTAACGTTGGCGGAAACTTAAGTTCCACTGAGGTTCTGGGAGTCAAAAAAAATGAAGAGTAAAGTGATTCTTCCGCAAAACGCCGTTAAGCTTACAGTGATCGTGTAGTTATTCATACAACAGAAAACAGATATAAGAGACAATGATAGGAAAAGATTTTGTTATTTGAAACAATTTTTGAAGCTAGGCAGTGTCTTTAGATTTAGCACTCATACGCCCAGATCCCATGGAAGCAAGTCCCGGTATACCACCCCCTAAGCTCGGAATTCCTCCCGTTCCACTACTACTACCACCGAAACTTGGGATTCCCCCCATTCCACTACCACCACCAAAACTTGGAATCCCCCCCATTCCACCACTACCACCTCCGAGCAAAGACGAGATACCAGTACTATCACCAGTGCCAGATCCGATAGAAGGAAGTCCTGAAATACCGCTACCAAGGCTTGGTAATCCTCCGATAGTGCTACCAGAGCCAAACCCTGAGAGAAGTCCATTACCGCCACCAGTAGTACCTTGACTGGAAGTCGTGCCTTCTGATCCGGATGATCCTTTATCCCCATCTTCGGAACAGGTGGAGCATTCACACAAAAATGAAAGACGGAGATAAATGTGAAGATGATGATCAGCATTGCTCCCATTCAGCGTAAGAAAAGTGTGCAGGAAAGGGAGTGACGTTGTCCTCACACACCTGCATTGTAACCGGGTTTAGATGAGTGGTTCCCATCCAACGCATTCTTCAGTTTAGAAGATGCAAATCTCACAGCTTCCTTCTCGCTGGCTGATCCAGGGTACTCTAAATGAGCGACGATGGAACCAGTGGTTTGACAAATCATGTCTCCAGTCAAGCAACAATCAAAAGTGACCGAAGAGAACTTGTCTGGCATCCTAATACCAGTGGCAGAAGCATCACCTGCTCCACCTTTCTGTTGATAGAAATCGAGCAAATCGAAACAATTCATACATTATTCTTTTGTTTGGAAACTGATGGAAGAAACTTCAAGAGATAAGACTAACTGCAGAACAGGCATTTTGAGGTGCACCTCCTTTGAAATAAGGATTTCCGTACAAGACAATTGCAGCGATCGAGGATGAAGAATCTGAAATCTTGTTCATTGTCTGAGTTACTACCATGGCCTATGATCGCGAACAAGAAAGGAATTAGGAAAGATGATGAATAAAAGAATAAGGTTCCAGAGAGAGAGAGAGAGAGAGCTAAAGTTCACGTACACCTTCAGAGTAGCCAATTAAAACGTAAAGTTGCTCGGGACACTTCTTTTGCTGATCAGATATATATCGAATCGCATCAGAAGCTCCTTGACCTGGTCCAGTCATATAGTCCACTGTTGCTGGATAATGGACCTCATAGACTGCACCGCCAGGAACAGCAGATAGAACTCCGTTGATAAATCCACGACATCCCGTAGGGCTGACTTGATTCTCTCCAGTTCCTCTGGCACTGTAGACAAAACAAAAAGGTAGGAGAAGATCGAATGTTAAAGTTCGTCCATAAGAAAGTCATGAATGATCGAGGTAACAAGAAAAGAGGAGGGAGGCTCTGATAAAGACACGATGAAGAAGATGAAATGATGCAAGACTCTCACCTTATGATTTTGTACTTGGAACATCCCCCTCCACCACTGTTGTCTACAGAGCTTCCACCCAACATACCACCCAAAGCTCCGAGGCCGGAGCCCCCACTTCCTGATCCACCTGAACCCAAAAAGTTACCGCCCAAACCACTCAAACCAGACCCACCTAATCCTTCCAATCCATTCCAAGCTTTCTCGCCCACTTTACCTTCTTGATTGGGTTGCGATGATGGGAGCGTAAGTAGCCCTTCTAAGCGGGCGAAGTAAATACAGAGGGTAATTGCAAGGTTAAGAGACTTCATATTGTCTTTGATAACCCAGCCATTCAAACAAAAGAAATAGTAACACGACAATGAGCTTAGGACCTCAACATCATACGCTTTCAGATAGGCAGAGATTTAATTATGGCGCATCACGCACCTTTGACTGTTGAAACTTAAACGGAGAGTTGATGACAAGTTATTCTTGATGAGGAAGTTCGATAAATGATTCAAAGCGCTACTAGAATCAACAACGCATAAATATCTGAGGAGGCCTTGAGATGAAGCGAGAAAGGTGACTCGAAGGCTGCATTTTATGCTCGACCTTCACGACTGTTTGTTCTCTTCGCGTACGAAGTCCATCTGGAGTCTGGGCATGCTCGAAGTCATGAGCTCGAAGTATGATCCGACGCATTCAGCTCACGAAACCGTCTGGTAGTTTCAAGTTCCACTGGATGAGCCGCAGTCGTATCGATGGTGAAGAAATTGATTATCATAGTAGCAGAGGGTGAAGATTTGAGATCTGGCATCATCAACTTGATCTACTCAGTATCATCATTTGAAACAGACTTGTGTTCACCATTTTTCTCTTGTAGTGAGTGAGATTATTTCCATTTAGGCCTTCGATCCCACCGATTCATCCAAGCAAATATTTCCACTTATCCTTACAACCAACCCACAACCCTTGCAAGGGGCGAATAACAAGTTGACTCTCGCAAGAGTGAACTTTTCGTCATGAAACCCTGAGATCCAGCGATCGCCATGTCCATTTTACGATCAAGGGGCCAAAGTCTTTGACTTCCATACTATCTAGCTAAACGTATACATCCTTCACACAAGCTAAAACCAATGACATTTTACTTTTGAAAGATGTCGTGAGCCAGTCAGTCCAAATTAAGAACTCTGGATTGGGTTTATATTCCCTAGCGACTTGCTTTCAAAGTCTTGAGACCGCAGTAGTGTGATTCGTCATCCCTAGACTGTTCTTCATCATGGTCACACACGTCACCACACGTTTCGTAAAAAGCTCATGTTCAAGTCATGGCATTTTTGAATGATGAACCTCCTGCACAAATGAAACTCATGCAGACGACGATACACATAACTGAATGTTGACACTGATCTTCTCGATATGGACTTGAAGATTGTGACGAGTTGACCTGAAAAGTGGCTCATCTCATACACTGAGTCTAGACTCGATAATGACACAATCCATCGATCACTTTCAACTTTCCCTCAACCTTGTTAGTCTAAGCAATCACACCAGATCATCATCACCTTTAAAAATCGATTGTCGAAGTGCGTACATACACATCTGCTCGGTCCTTGCATCTCTACAATGTCGTGATTTTTAGTATTGTCAATAGCCTCATGTTCCGCTAGTGGCTCTATATGATTGAGATATGTGAGAAACGAGGTGGACAATACGCAAGGCCTGATTGTATGGTCCTCACTTTGTGATCGTCATGTTTCATTTTTGGATTGAGATCATACACACATTCTTGAAGGGAATCTTGTGCTCGAATTCAAGTCAAATGTTGCTAAACTTTCTTATTTCATAAACTTGTCGCTGTAGAGATTGATTGTATGACCTTGCACGTTTTCTTGCGCTGAAGTTCCACTCTTGAATACGGATGATACGGATGATACAATGGTTTTGTTGATGGTGGCATATTAAAATGCTGATGAGTGACGAGTGCGCTATGACAATTGTGACTGGAGTCTGGCAGTGGCAGGTGACTCGATGGGTTGAGACATGTCACGGTACCAGAAAGAGAGTGAGTCGGGACCCGGGTCGCGTCGCGTCAAGAGAATCCGAGAAGTTGATCAGTTTACAAAAACCCAATCTGAACTCATTCTCACTCAAGTTAGCCTTTCAATTTCTCATTCTCATTCTCAACTAAATCAGAAAACAACAAAATGTCACCAACATCACCCAATCATATTATCAAAAGAGCTAAAACAGTTTATGGAATACCTCGTGAACCACCGATTCAAATCATCAATCAAAATCAATCAGAACAATCAGAAGAATCAAATCCGACTTCTCCTTTACCTTTCCTCAATCGTAAAAGTCTTCAAGATCAATTAGCAGAAATAGATAATTTAGATGATGATCAATTACCACCCATACCATCATCACAAGGAGAAGTTCAACTTTCTCCTACTGTTTCTACAACTCATGATCAAACTGGATCCACAATGAATCGATTATGTTCATCACAAAGTAATTTTACTACTCAACCACCTACTTCAATTTCAAAATCAATTGCTGCCCTTACTGGTTCTCCTTCTAGTCATGGTCCTTTTACTCCGCCTGATTTGTCTCCATCATTACTTAGACCTCCCGTCGAAAAAGAACAAAATCATACGCGAAATAGAATCCGAATTAGTAACTCAGATGATGAAGATGAAGAAGATCAATTACTGCCTAAACCTAATACCAAAGCTATTAGTCCCCCTCCCCAACACTGGATCCTCAGCGTCAAGATGACGATGACTTTTTACCTGAATTTTGATCCTACTTATATTGATGAAGAGGGGGGGGGGACGCGCAATCGCTGAAGCTGAGGCTTCTCTTCAAGCCGATTGTGATACACCGGGAGAAGAAGAAAGTACAGAAAATCAGTCTGGTAAGAGGAGGTTGGTCAGTGGGAGTGAATCAGAAGCTGAAACGCCTAAAAATAAGAAACTCAAGACTAAGAAAGCCAAGGTATGACTTTCTTTTGAATCGATACACGAAAAAGGTTATTGATGGACCCTTTTTCGATTTTTCGGTTAGGGTCTTAACAAACGAGCAAAGGAAGAGATGGATCGACATCTGGCCGCTTTGACACGTAGTAAGTTTCAAAATCATCAGTCATTCGAGTCGAACAAGATACAAAATTTTTACAATTTTGCATTGAATTGCTAATCTTTTTCTCTCTTGTTTTACAGAGAAAGACGTCAAACTTGTTGGCGCTTGTAAACAGCCTAGTACCTCACTAGATGCCATCTTTTCGAAACTCGCCCAACCTAAGAAGTCAGTATAGTCTTGTTTTTCCGTTTCCATTCATTTTGCTTATACTAGCGATACTCTATTTCATAGGACATCGAACAACCACCAATCTCTTCCTACAGAGCCAATCCAAGAGTCATCTAAGAAAGCATCCACTTCAAGTCTAGAAACCATTGAAAAGACTGATGGTCCAGTCCCAGACGACGATGAAGACGACTTACCAGATCTCGATCAAGTTTTTGCAGAACCACTCAAACTTCCTTCCCGGACTTCGAACAAGCTTAAACTTTTAGAAACTCGAAAAAAAGAACTCTTAGCGAAACAAACTGAACCAATAGAAGAACAACCGAAAAAGAATGATAAGAAAGGCAAAGGAAAAGAACAGGAAGTTGAAGATAATAACTCAGATTCAGATTTAGAAGTGGTAGATTTCCCATCCAAAAGCACTATGACCTCTCGTGCTCCAACAGCCTTGAAGCGAGTTAGATCAGCTATCAAACCTGTTGTTTCACGCTCCTCGCTTAGACTTTCAACACATCAAGCAGGACCCGAAAGAAGTGTTTCAGCTAAGACTTCAGATCGTAGGACGGATCATAATCTTACATTTATGGAAGATTTGAAAACTCGATCTGCTTTAGACAGTGCTAGGGAACGTAAACGGAAAGAGCAAGAATTCATTGACCACACTGGTCTTAAATCGGCTAGTGTCTCGAAGAAACCTGTGGCTGCTGTGGAATTGAATATCAAGGATATCTTGAAGAAGAAGGATGATGATGATGTTGAGATGAACGAGAAGGATGATGAGGAAGAGGACGATGAGGATTGGAATGGTGACCATGACGATGAAGAGGGTGATGAATTGGGAAGTGGTAGTGAGGTGGGTTCAGTGGAAGACGAAGCACAAGAAGAAGAAGAGGAGGAGGAGGATAAGATGGAAGAAGATATGCCCAGTGGTGGACAAGTTGTTCGTGATATGGACATTGATGATGAGCTTCCTGCCGAAGTTACCAAACGACGACAGCTACGGGTGATCGAATCTCCTGAACCAGAAGCAATGTCACTCAAAAGCGCTACCCCGATAGATTTGACAGGCTTTAGAGCAGTTTCCTCTTGTCCTCAAGAGCTCGTTACCAATACTCTTGATCTTGATGATAATCCATCACCTTTACCTGGGTTTGAAGAGAATGAAGATTGTTTACCCGGCTTTGGTAGATCTACTACTACCACTAAGAAACTCAACCCGACAGCCGAACAATCTCAAACTAATTTTACTCAACTATTCGAAGCTGAAGGTAGTATAAGTCAACCACCTATCGGCTTATTGAAACAGAATAAAGAGAATGGTATCAGTGAAGAAGATGAAGATGGATTTGCACCAACTTGTGTGTTACCTGAAGTGAATGTTTTACCTGAAGAAAGAGAAAGGGACATGATGATAATGATGTTAGGAGGACAAAAAGATGAAGCTGTAGGAGATTTAGAACCAGCTCAGTATATCAATGATCGAGGGTGAGTCATTTTTGATTAGTTCACGTCTTCTTGAAATTTTCAATGTTTTCTTAACGATTCAATTTATTTCTTTTTAGACTATTGACACAGAATAAGCCATCACACGGTCAACTACCACCAGATTCGCCACTCTTTTCACAAGATTGTGTAGCTGCCAGAACTCCATTTGCTTTACGAAAAGAATTGGTGATTGAAGGTTCACCATCTTTACCAAGAGTTATTGAACGACATGGTGATGATCGAGAAGGTTCTCCTATTACTACAAGTGGTGTTCAAAGGAAAGTAGGTAGGATCGTACTTGCAGATGACGATGATGACGAAGCAGAAGAACAGGAAGAACAGGAAGAGATAGGCAAAGGGAAAACAGTTGATGCATTTTCGGTGTTGATGAAGAAACATACTGTAGAGGCAGAAACGGTGGTACAAGAATCGACTAAAGTCAAGAAATCCAGGAAACTGAATCTCAAAAACTTCATGGCAGATCAAGCAGATGAATCAGACGAAGAAGGAGCTTTTGGAGGAGACACAGGAGGAGGATCCGATTCAGATTCAGATGGAGATTCAGAAGCGGCCAGATCGATTTATGAAGCATTAGTAGATGATAAAGAAGATGAAAGAGATGAAAATACCAAATTAGAAGGAGAAGAAGCCTTGGAAGAATTATTAAAATTACAACAAAAACAATTAGAAGAAAAACAACAACGAGATATCGAAAAGGTTATCGAAGGTAAGTTGAGGAAAAAACAGGCTGGAGTACATGGGGGTGGGATTTCGGAATCTGAGTCTGAAGATGATGATGAGATTGAAAATGTCAAGGCTCAACAAAGGTTTCAGGAACAATTGAAAAAGAAAAAGAAACGTGCGATTCATGAGTTAGGTAAGCTTGATGATCATCAATCGTTTTTGATTTGTGATTCAAAAGTGTATGAAGTAGGATACTGATTTGATTTTGGTTTGGTGGAAATCTTGATCAGGCAAAAAACATGAATCGTTTTATAAATCTTATGAAGAAACTACAATGGTAGAAGATGATGATGTCTCTTTTCTTCAAAACCAAGAAGCAGATGAACAAGGATCAGAAAATGAAGGTGAAGATGAGGAAGATGAGGAAATGAGAATTGAAAGAAAATCTGTGGTGATCAAATCTGAGATTCAGGGTCGAGATCCTGGGTTATCAGCTATTGAAAGATATAGAGTCAGTTTTTTTTCTTCAAGTTTTTTCAAAGAGTGGATCAGTCAATTTGGAGTTGTCTTGATAGTTCACTGTGGCTTGAGTTTTATGGGAAAGATGTGAATTCAATTTGATCTGACCAATGCTTTTAAATGATTTTTTTTATCTCTTTATTTCAAAAATGGTTCTTTCACAAACACAGAAACAGGAGGAAGAAGAAGAAGAAATTGAAGAAGAAGAGATAGAGATTAAAGAAGAATATAGATTTGAAAAAGATAGTAGTCCGATTGAATTGATGAATATCAATATGAGAATCAACGATCCACTTTCAAAAACTCGAATGATAAATCCTTTAGAATTTAAACATTCGGATTTAGATGTAAGTTTTTTTTACCCTCATTACCTTTTTTTTGAATTGTTTACAGGAAAAAAAACTGATGAAACAAAATGATATGTTGTTTGAATCAAATAGGGATATTATAATACGAAACAGATTAATAAATTATCAGAAAGACAAATGGGATTAAAAGTTGATATGGGACGTGAAGATAGAAAAACGATTGGACCATCTAAATCTAGTTCGATTACTTATCAACAACAAATTGGAAAGAAATTAAATAAACAAAAGACTATTGAAGAAAAAGAAAAAGAAAATCAAATGGAGAGTAATGAGAATGGTAAAAGTAAAAGTAAAGAAGAAAAAATCGGTGAAGCTGGAGCATTGGGTTTGGCTAAATTGAAAAATAAAAAAATCGTTGGAAAATCTTGATTTATATTAGGTTTCTTTTCTCTTTGGGAATATTTTATTCGGTTTTTTTGTTTTTGTTTTTGTTTATATAGGAAAAGCTTTTTTTTGATAATTTATAAGAATAAAATGTTGTGTGTGTGTATTACATTTTGTAATTGATTTTGAGGTTTACTTTGTCGTCTTTTGATTGGATTTATTTTGGATTTATTTTAGAAGTAGATAGTAAAGTGGATAAGTAATATTGTTAAGTTGGTTGCTGTGCGTTCATTGTTCATATAAGATCCTCAAGCCCTAAAGCTGATCTGGATTCTGGGCAATTGAGAGAATTGAATATCTCTGAATTTGAGTTGGTACATCCTTTTGTTGATGATAGAGTAAGTTATCGAGAAAAGCTTTGTATGGCGATGGCATGTGTGCATCGCCATCTAGATTTTGACCTCGCAGGCCTTGGATGAATTCATGGGATATCCTAAATAGCTTTCATGTTTTGGTGAGGTTTGGTGGCTGTAACTGTGTACGTCGTGCACTGCCATGTTCCGATTTACCGGGTGCAGTTTAAATCTATTTAAATCTCAACTTCGCATTAATGATCTCCTAGCTGAGCTCCTTCTCAATCGAGACCCGCGCGGAGCGAGAACTGGAGTTTCAATTTTTGCAGAATGTCGTCTGCAACAATTTGAGAACTAAGCGTCTTTATTGCAGCAACACGAACAACACAAGAACAGAACAACTAAACAAGAAGAATTAGTGCACAGAGAAATCGTAACATTTGGTTGGGCATGAGTAAACAAGGCCAACACAGGTTTGTATTCGGTGATTGCAGCACAACACAGGGCTGTAGGAGATTTATCAATAATTCGGAGTTTTAATGCTTCAAATATACAAATATCATACCTAGGTCACTGACTCCTCCTATGGGTGTTGTGGTGATCGGAAGGTTGTTAAGAGGTATAGAGTGAAATGATTGAAGGGTGTAAATGAAAAATAAAAGAACTCCATGATATAAGTGAAAAGCTTTGACAAAAGGAATTTAGAGACTCAAAAGAGAGAAAAAACAAAGCACAAAACAGAGCGCAACTTTAATAAACAAAAGTATTTGAATATGTAAAGATTTTCCATAACAAAATTCATCAATTTGGAAATGTTTACCTTCATTGGGAACGGTAAAGATATCAAATGCATATATTGGGAATGGGTATGATTTCAGATGCAACATTGTCTGCATCGCCTCTCACTTTGGATCGGATGTGCTCAGAGCAGATCATATGACGCGGGGGGATGAGATACTAAATTTTTGCTGAGGATTTCTACGACTTCAAAGCATTTCTTTAGCTATAAAGGTCGCTTCAAACGGCCCTCCTCATCATTCCAATCACCCCTCATCAGCAAACATATCATTCAATACTTACCAATTTATATAACCATCTGTTAAATTTTAATTCTTCTGCTTCCAATTCTACGCATCCCATCTTCAATCATGCTTACTTCAATTAAAAGCTTAGTCTTATTTGTGATCATGACTTATTCCGTATCTGCAATGACTGTGGCAGTTTCCAATTGTCGACAACCCGGCGCGGTGACCATTGAGGACTGTACCAAGTAATTTTCTGCAGCACTTAATTGTTTGATTTATCCTAGATTCTCTTCTGATTCATAATTTTTTCTGCTTTCTGAATATGTAATCTTTCAAAATTCGATTTATAGTGCCTTGTCTACCTATCACACAGACCACCATGGCTTCGTCAGTCAAGACAAACCCGACAATCAAAAATCATGTGGTTCATGTCAGGTACAATCATCTGACAAAAATTCTGCGTTGTGAAATGATCCGAAAATTAACCTGATGACTTTTTCATTTTTTCTTTTCTTCCTTTTCTAGATTCATGTTTACACCGGCAATGGTGAAAACCTCAAGTTGTGAGTCATCATATTACACTTTCCTCAATCAAGTAATTTGGTTTGCTGATATTATTGATTGATTGATTTCTATGATAGCTCGATGGAAGGCGCACAAGCAGCCTTAGATAGGGTGTTGAGGACTTGTGGAAATGGGGTATGTTGTCATCAAACTCAATTTGTTCAACTACTCTCACAATACTAATATTGATTTTCTATCTCTTGTTTTTCTTTCTTCAGTATGGAGCAATGGCTATCCCTGAGACGAGTTATGATCACCATTTAGTTCCTACAGTTCTTTCAGTTGAAAAGGGATCTGGTAGACATTGTGATACTCACGGAGATTTCTAGAGAACTCGGAATATATACTACTTAGTTACCTTGTCATGTCTTTCATTGTTTTTGGACAATTTTTCTTTTTACATACGTGAATTTTCACATTTCTGTTCTTGTAGCAAACTCCATATTCATGAAATTCTCTGTTTCCTGTTCTTTGATATAGTGTATAGAAAGAATCAAGTTTGTCAATTGTTGAACTGACACCGGAGCATCCAGTAGTCATAACTTCCATGCTGATAGACTCCCCACACCTTGTGATTTGCTCACTCAATCTCACAGGCAAAGGGATTTGACCCAAAGCCACTGCAAAGTTCAAACACGCAGGAAACATTAACTAGTTGTGAACTAAAAGTCATGACCACACGCTTGAAGCATAGAAACCTGCGGTACCATAGACATAAAGACTCTGTTGTTTCCTGGTACTTCTGTTTTAAACTTTTGATCTCGTCATCAGTTCACCATCTCTTCAATACTTGCAT
>NW_006768781.1:1102286-1134611 GCF_000204055.1 Melampsora larici-populina 98AG31
GTGGACCCGTACAGTTGACTCCCGGGCATGTGAACTATACATTAAGGCACATTCTATGATTGGATTTCTAATGATGGCTTGCCCAATATAATTGTTCTGATGCCCAACTAAAATCCCTTTTCATTTCTACTCATACTTCAACCCCAAAATGTTGATTCCAAAATGGCTCACTTTTTCCACAACTTTATCATCTCACTTGAAAACGATATCCATTGTAAGTCCGACTGAAAACCAGTCAAGCTTATGTGTGGGGTTGCAAGCACACTATCACATTGATCAATACAACTTTGACAAAGTTGAAAATAGAACTCGCCCAGAACCGGATATTTTTGGGGGGTTTATGAGGGTCCGGCTCCCTCGGTGTGGTTAGCTTGAGGGTGGTGGTCAGATCATATGAGGCTGTGTGTGTCTAGACATGAAGCGCATCTGATCAACTGAGACTGATTACACACCAAACAAAACACTCATATCCCTTTCTTGAGCACATGGTCAGTAAATTGGATAAGTGAATCATCTGGATGTTGATGATGCCAACTTTAGAATCATGGTCGGAGATTCATCTTTACATCGCCATCCGAATCTTGAGCTTGCACCGCCAGAATGCAGTTGATGGAACGCTTTCTTGCATAACAAATTTGATCGATGAATCGATGTGTCTACTATCATCAGTCATATTAAATCCGCTCTCACGCACTGCCGTGTTTTGTTTTTTTTTCCGGCTGAGCTTCCTGAGTCCTCCTCCACATGAAAGCTCAGTCAACACCGATGTGTTACGATATTATCTGGTTAGTGTTACGATATTATCTGGTTAGCTGGTCAAAGATCACAATCCCTTAAAAGGAAAGTGAAAGGTGTTGGATTTAGAAGGGTGTATGTGGTGAAAGTAGACTAATGCGCTGTGGGTAAACTAGGAAGTTGGACAAAGGGATAAGCGATGTGGAAAATGTAGACAGGGGTGTTGGGAAAATCGTTTGGGAGTTTTCTAATATCTTTTGTGTTTCTCTTTCCCTCTTTTCTGACTCTTTTCTTATCGAAAAGAATCAGTAAGTTATTTTACTTTTACATCATCATAGTTACTTCTCGATTGTGCACTACTAACTTTACTCAAATACTTAGATTTTTATTTCAACTCTTTTGTTGTCTGTTTAAGACCTTTCCCTTACGCGCGATCTCAATTCATTTCGAGCTCGCAGGTAGACTCTCTTCTTTCCTTTACTTTTCTAAACTTGTTCATTGTTTTGATAGTTCTCTTGTGTTGTTGATGTTGGTAGGTCAGTTATTATTGTTCTCGACGTGACTAGCGGATAGCTGTAGTCTTACGCCGGAACCTGTGCCCTCAGGTTAGTTAATCGAAAAGAATCAATTTTTATTTCAACTCTTTTGTTGTCTGTTTAAGACCTTTCCCTTACGCGCGATCTCAATTCATTTCGAGCTCGCAGTTATTATTGTTCTCGACGTGACTAGCGGATAGCTGTAGTCTTACACCGGAACCTGTGCCCTCAGGTCAGTTATTATTGTTCTCGACGTGACTAGCGGATAGCTGTAGTCTTACGCCGGAACCTGTGCCCTCAGTGTTCATTGACTGCTACAGATTATCCTGCGACGACGTCCCACCTAGATACCCTTGTGGTTCTAGAGTTTCCTTTCGTCGAGAACTCATTATGGTAGCGAGAGTAACCGATCTTTTCAACCAGTTTTTGCTTGTATGAGTTCCGAAGACGCCGACATTATCTCTGCCGACGATTCTCAGGACAACTCAACCGTTACCGGTGGTTCAAGCACCTCAAGTTCAGCCAATACCTTTGGTACGGTCAAACAATCTCTTACCGAGTCCGTGTCTGCCGACAATCCTCCTGGTCAATCTCGTACTCTGGAACCTTCTTCATCCGTCATGGCTGAAAGTAGTGATTCAAGAGTATTTGGAGATGCTATTCAAAAGTATTCCCAAATCATGACCAACGCTTTAAGCAAATACAAAGTGTCTGATGATTTAACAGACGAAAACTATACCGAGTGGAGTCAATCCCTCATGGAGGTATTTCGATCGCTAGAATTCCATCACTATGTGAAAGTGAAAAATTATCGCAACCAATCTCTTTCGGCTGAAGAACATGAAAAGACACGCTTCAATCTGACTACATACATCTTAAACCGATTAGATTTGATCAACAAAGTCAGAACCAGAAATCGACTCACTGATCCAGAAGATCCCTCCGAGATCCTGTATGATCCATTTCTTTGCTGGTCTTTTCTAAAAGAATACCATAATCGCGTTTCCGAAGATAAGCTAGAAGCAGTCACCAAAGCACTCTATGCTTGTCAAATAGTCAAATCGGACACTCTTTCTTCCTTCATCGACAAATTCGAAAACCTGATTAGGGAGTTCTACCGCCTGAAGGGCGAACTTTCGGATGTTCAATCTGCAAGGATGTTACTCAGTGCAATTCCTTCGCTATCTATCAAAATGAAGGAATACATACACAACACTGTAGTACCCTTAACTCGTGAAGGTGTCGCCACTTATCTTCGCAAGTACGAAGAGCGACATGGTTGGACTTGTTCAGCAATCCAAGAAGCTAACGCCGTTTCGATTCGACCAAACAAGAAGGTTTCGGGTGAATGTACCCCTGATGAATGCGTCGGTCCACATCTTTCAAAGAACTGCTGGTCCAAACCCGAAAACGCAGACAAGCGTCTAGCGTTTCTGACGAAGATTCGTGGGAAATCCGGGGGTGGAAACCTAAACTCGTCTACTCCAATCACTCAAGAATCTTCTGTAAGGGGAGCGAAGAAAGTATTTGATTCGAGTGTCAATAATGCGTCGGCCAGCATGGCGTTTCTTTCACTCAATGTCGAGTTCACTGAAGATGTTAAGGATAACAGCTCAATTACCTCTGTCTCGGCTTCACCATCTGAATTCAATGAAGACCCAGACATTGATGCCTCTGTTTCGGCTGCTCTTTCTTCGTCTCGAGATTGGGCTCTTCACGACACGGGTGCAACTCACCACATGTTCAAGGATGTTAAATTTTTTGATCAAACTACACTTGTGAAGATTGAAGACACCAGTAAACGACTCAAGTTAGCTGGTGGTGATGTATCATTGGCTGTTCATAGTCGTGGAGTTACTAAATTATTAGCTGGTGATGATTCAGTGTTCGAACTCAAGAACTGTCTTTATGTTCCGGAACTTACTCGAAATCTGGTTGCCGGTGGCTTATTGAAGAAATTAGGTGTTCGAGAATTATTCCACGATTCCAAGAATTTTTCTCTGGTTCTCAACGGACTTGCAATCTTCAACGGTTTCATTTCGGACAATAATCTTATGTTCATACTGCTCGAACCCGTGAGTGGCTCTCACTTATCCTCCATCGGCGCTTCAATAACTGAAGTCTCCTTGTCTCTTCAACACCGTCGATTAGGCCATGTTAGCAACAAATATCTCAAGTTGATGGCTAAACATGAAAGTGTGGAGGAATTTAATTATTCAGAAGAAAATCTCAATTGTGACATTTGCTCGTTGTCTAAAAATACTAAAATTCCTCATAATAAAACCCGGCCTCGAGCTCGTACTTTTTTAGAAAATGTTCATGTGGATTTGAGTGGAATAATTAGAACAACTGGAATTAATAACGAAAACTACTTTATTTTATTCTGTGATGACTACTCTGCCTTTCGCCACATTTTTCCTCTGCAAGACAAAACCAAGGAGGAAGTGTACGATGTTTTTATGTTTTATATTGCCGTTGCTGAAAGGCAAACTGGGTGTCCTCTCAAGCAATTCACTCTTGATCGAGGTAGTGAGTTTCTTAACAACTTACTTGGTCCCAAGCTCAAAGAGCTTGGAATTACTCTTCACCTGACCTCAGGATACGCTCCTGAAGAAAACGGTGTCTCCGAACGTGGTATGCGAATAGTCAATACCAGGGCCCGTTCGATGATGCTCGAATCCTCTTTGCCAATTCGTTTTTGGTACTACGCCTGTAGTACGGCTGTTTTTCTCACCAATCGTTGTGTCACAGCTACTCTTGAAGGAGGCAAAACTCCATTCGAAGTGTGGTATTTTAGGAAACCTTCCATCCATCACTTACGAGTTTTTGGCTGCCAAGCTTATGGACTGATCAGGAAAGAACTACGACCTTCCAAGTTTTCGCCTGTTAGTTCAGAAGGTGTTTTACTGGGATTCGAAAATGATAACTTCAACTATAAGTTATTCGATCTAGCGTCAAAGAAAGTTTATATTACACATCATGCGACTTTCAATGAGGAGCACTTTCCCTTCAAAACTCTTCCTTCAGTACCTTCTGCCGTAGACAACACTCCTGAAAGACATCCAGTTCAAGTCCGCTTCTTTGATGACGACGACGATCTGCTGGATGATCAACCAGTTCCTGCCTCAACCTTGATCAACAACTCACATCAATCAAGTGAACCTAACGTTGTTCCAACTGTTCAACCTGTCACAAAGCCAGTTGAAGCTCCAAGACGTTCTAATCGCGCTTCAAAGAAAGTTCATGATACTCTCAGGGGCATGTGTTCCGGTGCTGAATTTGACGATGATTTCATTACTGAATCATTCTTTGCTTGCTTACCGCCTGAATGCAACTTAGCGGGTGTTCTTTCATCACCTGATATTCCGAAATCCTATAAACGAGCAATGGCTTCTGTAGATGCGAAACTGTGGAAAGCAGCTTGTGATAAGGAGTTCAACTCGCTTAGAGATAAGGAGGTGTGGGAGTTGGTTGATCGACCAAAATACAAGAACGTGATCAGGGGGTTGTGGGTGTTTAGGAAGAAGTCGTTAGTTGATGGTAGTGTTAAGTTTAAAGCCAGGTTTGTTGCAATGGGGAATACTCAGATTCCTGGAGAAGACTACGGGGAGACGTTTGCTCCTACGGGTAAGCCTGGCTCGTTGCGTATTCTTGTAGCCTTAGCTTCAGTAAACGGCTGGGAAATCCATCAGATGGACGCCGTCACCGCTTTTCTGAATGGACTGTTAGAAGAAGAACTGTACGTTGAAATTCCTGAAGGATATCGTCATGAATCAACAATTGGTAAAGTGTGGAGAATGAGAAGGTCACTCTACGGTTTCAAGCAATCCCCGAAGATCTGGCAAGATGACGTCGAGTCCTTTCTCATTGAAGTTGGTTTTGAACAGTGTGAAATTGATCACTGTATATACATTAGATCAGTTGGCAATCTTTTTACCGCCGTTTACGTTCACGTGGATGATTTAGCGATAACGGGAAATGACATCACAAAATTTAAATCTCAAATTGCTGCAAAGTGGGAAATGGAGGATTTAGGGATAGCTCATACAGTTGTCGGAATTCAAATTAATAGACTTAATCATTTAACTTACTCGATGTCTCAACAACAATACGCTCAAACTGTTCTCAAGCGTTTCAACATGACTGATTCAAAACCGGCTGTTACACCTTTATCACCAAACATCAAACTTCTACAATCAACTGAAGAAGAAGCTGAAGAATTTTCGAAAACCAAATTACCTTACAACAGTGTTGTGGGGTCCTTGATGTATCTCGCTCAGTGCACGAGGCCTGACATGGCTCACACGGTTGGAGTGTTATCTCAACATCTCAAAAGTCCGAATAAACTTCACTGGGATGCGGCTATGCATGTCCTGCGATATCTTAGTCACACCATCAATATTGGTATTGTGTATTCCGGAAATGATTCAAACATAGTTGCAGGCCAAAGGAGTTTTGAGTGCCCTGTGTCTCATTGTGACGCTGACTGGGCAGGCGACGTTAACACTCGGCGGTCGACTACCGGATATGTCTTTGTACTTGCTGGAGGACCTATTTCGTGGCGAAGTCGTCTTCAACCAACGGTGGCGCTTTCCTCAACTGAAGCTGAGTATAGAGCGATTACTGAGGCTGGTCAAGAGCTATTGTGGCTGAGGAATATGATGGCTAAGTTTGGCTTTATTGATCCTAATCCTACTGTTTTACATAGTGATAACATGGGGGCAATTCATTTGACTTCAAAATCAATTTTTCACGCAAGGACTAAACATATAGAAATACATTATCATTGGATAAGAGAAGTTGTGAAGAAAGGGGAACTTACCATCAAACACTGTCCTACTCACTTGATGGTGGCGGATCTTTTAACAAAGCAACTGCCTAAAGAACAGTTTTCAAACTTGAGGAGGAGTTTAGGGTTAAGGTTTCTGGGTTGATGCTCTTTGAGGGGGTGTGTTACGATATTATCTGGTTAGTGTTACGATATTATCTGGTTAGCTGGTCAAAGATCACAATCCCTTAAAAGGAAAGTGAAAGGTGTTGGATTTAGAAGGGTGTATGTGGTGAAAGTAGACTAATGCGCTGTGGGTAAACTAGGAAGTTGGACAAAGGGATAAGCGATGTGGAAAATGTAGACAGGGGTGTTGGGAAAATCGTTTGGGAGTTTTCTAATATCTTTTGTGTTTCTCTTTCCCTCTTTTCTGACTCTTTTCTTATCGAAAAGAATCAGTAAGTTATTTTACTTTTACATCATCATAGTTACTTCTCGATTGTGCACTACTAACTTTACTCAAATACTTAGATTTTTATTTCAACTCTTTTGTTGTCTGTTTAAGACCTTTCCCTTACGCGCGATCTCAATTCATTTCGAGCTCGCAGGTAGACTCTCTTCTTTCCTTTACTTTTCTAAACTTGTTCATTGTTTTGATAGTTCTCTTGTGTTGTTGATGTTGGTAGGTCAGTTATTATTGTTCTCGACGTGACTAGCGGATAGCTGTAGTCTTACGCCGGAACCTGTGCCCTCAGGTTAGTTAATCGAAAAGAATCAATTTTTATTTCAACTCTTTTGTTGTCTGTTTAAGACCTTTCCCTTACGCGCGATCTCAATTCATTTCGAGCTCGCAGTTATTATTGTTCTCGACGTGACTAGCGGATAGCTGTAGTCTTACACCGGAACCTGTGCCCTCAGGTCAGTTATTATTGTTCTCGACGTGACTAGCGGATAGCTGTAGTCTTACGCCGGAACCTGTGCCCTCAGTGTTCATTGACTGCTACAGATTATCCTGCGACGACGTCCCACCTAGATACCCTTGTGGTTCTAGAGTTTCCTTTCGTCGAGAACTCTAGTTGGGTCTTCGCCCCCGCCTCCCCCCGGCACTTCCCAAATCTCTCGGAGCCCGCCCCCGCAATTCTCTGTCAAAAAAAGCCTTGCCAGAGCTGATCCTGGCTCCCGACCTCGCTGGGGCGGGGCGAAGGCGTAGGACTCATAACGCGACTGCCAGATCTCAGTATGTATTGCTATTGCTTGTCTCCTGGATTGGCTCGTTCTTAATTAAGCCCGTCCGAAGTGGTGCTTGCGTTTCAACAATGCTGATTATCATTTGCACCGCATCCATATCAAAATGAAAGCGATCAGAGCAGATCAGATGTCGTATGGGGGCGAGATACTGAACTTATTGCTGAAGATTTCAAATATCACGAGCTCAAGGCATTTCTTCAGCTATAAAAGGGTCGCTGCCAATGCTACTCCTTTCTCCAACCACCTCTCATAAGCAATCAGATCCATATTATTCCAACACCAGGGATTCAATTATCAAAACATATCTGTTCTAGTACTCGATTGTTCTGCTTTCAATCTATCAATCCATAGTCCATCATGCTCACTTTCATCAAAAGTCTAGTCTTGTTTGCGATTTTGACCTATTCCGTATCTGCAACATCTGTGGCAGCTCCGAATTGTGGGCCAGCCAACAAGGTGACCCTTTCGGATTGTACCAGGTGATTTTCTGATACAACTTCTCATCTGCTTCATCCTGGCATCTTGCTGATCAGTGATTTTCTCTGTTATCTCGTCCATACTTTCACAACGCGAATCATAGTGCCTTGTCTACTTATAACGCAGACGGAAATGGCATGGTCATTCAATCCCAGCCCAGCAACCAGAAATCATGTGGTGGATGTCAGGTATATATCAACCAGAAAACCTGCATATGTTGGAAATAATATGCACATCACTGATGACTTGTTCATGAATTGTATTCCAGATCAATGTATACACCAGAAATGGTCGTGACCTCAGATTGTTAGTCGCCGATTCATACTTTCTTGAGTCAAGTAACGTTTTTGCTAACATAATCATTTGTTCAATGACTTTAGCTCTATGCGAGGTGCACAAGAAGCCTTAAATTCCGTGTTAACATCATGTAGAAATGGAGTATGTGACCACAATCAACTCTTAAAACCGTTCATAATACTCATTTCACATCTCTCCCTTTTGTTCTTCTCCTTCAGTATGGGTCTGTTAGTATTGCTGAGCTGCTCACTCCGGGTCAAAGTTTTAGTCCCACAGTTCTTTCAGTGGAGAAAGGGTCTGGTAGAAATTGTGGTTCATATAGTAATTATAAAGCATAGTTTTCAGAAAGGGAACAAGTACAATACCCTTCATCATCTCTTTCATCTTCCCTGGACATTGTTTTTCTTCATTTGCGTTGGGCGGTTTTTTGGGAATGTCTTCAAATGATCTCCTCATCACTCTAGTTGTTGAAATTTCTCTAGGACAAATTTCTCATATACTTGTCTGATAAATGTACTGTATGGAAAAAAATATAACAAATTTTTCAAAGATGTCAGAGAAGCAAACATCCGCATTTTTCATGATAAGAGCCTCCATACTCTTTTGATTTGCTTGAAGTGGTTGTTCAATCTCACAAATCAGAAACTTTGATTCAACGCTGCTGAAAATGATGGAAGAAAAATGTGTATTACGTATCTATGAATAAAAAAGCTTTTTCGCGCTTTGACCACATTGTTGCTAAATTTAAGTTCAAGATCATCCAAACCCCACAAAGCTCTACACGGAGTGTTGCACGATAAGCCAAGCCCTGCGCAAGGGAACGCACCGTCATCATAATCCACATGGAAAAACAAACACACATCTTTCTAAGGAGAAAACGCCCGAACCATGCAGGGGAGAAATTGGTAGTTACGGGCATATCATTTTTTGCATCACCAGGGGGGGATCAAAATCTGGCTGAGCCCTCGGGCTACTTCAGGTGCTTCATGAATAAATTATTCCCATCAAATCAGTCATTGTTGAAAATAATCGCTCAAAGTTCTCATCCTTCATGATCATCTCACAGTCACAAAAGCTCACAATCGGTGCGCAAAAAGTGGAGTGACTGGAGTGAGATACTCGTTGCCCCCCCTGGTGTATGAGCTATGCATGTCTCGAGATTTGAAAATCCACGAGGTCTGGGCGTTCCTTCAATTTGCTATAAAGCGAGCCTCTGAGCTCGGCCAGTTCTCTTCCCAAGGAATCTTCATAAGCCATCATTCAAAGCCATAGTAAATTTATCACTCCATCTCTTATACTTAACAGGGTATCTCTTGGATTTCTGTCGTCGTATACTACATCATGCTTTCTCTTGTCAAAGTTTTGGTTTCTTTGGTGGCCTTCACCTATAGCGTATCGGCAACAAGTGTGGCAGCGCCCACGTGTACATCATCGAATTCAGTCATCCCAGACGACTGTCGCAGGTCAGAGATTTTTGAAATCTCCTCGTAATCCAGGTCTTACTAGCTGTCTCCTCTCTGATCGTAACTCTTCTCCAATACAACAATCTCGCTTTGACGGTACAATCTACAGTGCACTGGCTAGCTTTCTAGAAACAGACGGCTTGATTATCGAAGACACACCGAGCGATCAAAAATCATGTCATGACTGTCAAGTGCGTACAATCTCATTCATATTCAAAATCGCGCTGGTCACTTATACCTTTTTCTAGGTCTTTATCGAATCCGCCAACAAGGTTGATAACCTCCGATTGTAAGTCACGAAGATTCATGTGTATGCTCAATGAAAAGTTTTGGGTAATTTGATTGGTTATTTGGTACATTAGCTCCGGTGAAGGCGCTCGAGAAGCACTGCAGCTCATTCTAAACAAATGTAGCAATGGTGTATGTGCTTACCTTCTTTCAAAGTCACCCTTCACAATACTCAAGTTTTTTTCGTTTGTGATTTCACCTTCAGTATGGAACAGTTGCAATTCCTGAACTTCCGGTTCCTGGAACAACTACGGTTCCGGCAATTATTTCAATTGAGAAAGGTTCTGGTTCACAATGTGAATTTTTGACTGTTTCTGTGGGGAAGATACCAACAGCACCACCGCGATAAAGACTTTGCAAGTCATCTTCCTCATATGACATGTTGGGTTTGGATTATCTACATCTCTTTTGTTGCAAAAATGGATATGGAGGTTCACCTTTTTTTGTCATATATATTCCCATGGCAAGAATTGTTATGGATTGATACATATCCTTTGATCTAATTATCTATGACCAATACCTAAAGTGTTTCATGAATTGCTGAGCTTGATGTGCATATATATCAAGTCTTTGTCTCTTGAGATGTGAGTTATGGGTGTATTTATTGTTGTGACTTCAAAAAGACATATGTTATCAATGGATTTTTGTTCATGATATGGTATATGTATGCATCTTTGTGATTCATTGCAACTTTTGTAACACCGCGGGAATTAACTCGTTTGAAACCCGAATGAGTGAAATTTCGGTGTCCGGGTTCGAAATTTCCTTGAATCAAGAAACTCGTTCACAACTCGTTAGCAATAGGTTTGCCAATTTCCCTCGGGCTGTACTCTGTACTCTGCTGGCCCCCCGTGTATGTACAGTCACATGATACAACAACAAACCTCAACAAACCCTTTCACCATTCCTCACCTTCACCTTCATTTGTCAAGCCTTGATCAACCATGAAAAAAGAAAGGAGTTGGGTGAGGACATGATGTGGGGTGAGATACTTGAACGGTTGGAATTGGAGGTTTTGAAAGTGCTGTGTATGTGTATGTAGTAGTGTACTCGAGGGAAATCGGCAAACGTAATGTTGACAAGTTGTGAACGAGTTTCTCGATTCGAGGAAATTTCGAACCCGGACACCGAAATTCCGCTCATTCGGGTTTCAAACGAGTTAATTCCCGCGGTGTAAATCAACATCTTTTCACCCCGCCGGAAAAAACCCTTGATCTCAAGAACTCCCGAATCAGCGCACACACTTCACAATCTTTGATCGACGTAAATTTCTCCGCCAAAAGCGCGACTTTATGAAGAGTACACATGTGTCACATTTTCCCAAGGGCTGCTTTTGAGCTCATTTTGTTCCACTCATTTGTTGAGGAATAAATTTGGAAAAAAAGCCATGTCTTGCATCCAAGGTTTTGATCCATGTTTTTTGCCGGGGTCGGATCGGGTATTTTTACAAGATCCTTCAATTTTTCACAATTTGAAGTTCGTGACGTCAGTCACAAATTAGACAGTCAAGGCTAAGCTGATCATGGAAAGCCTACAATATGAAGTTGGTCAACGAGTCATTCTTGACCATCTTCACCTTGGTACATACCCGAAACTTCGGGGACGGGGACGGGGGGTGCGCTATGGGATGTGGAAGCGCATAAGCGGCGCGCACTTCTGTAAGTCATCTTTCGGGTGTCAGTCTCCAGACTTTGGCTGATTGAGAAATGGTCAACGAGAAATGAGAATCAAGGAAGATGAGTGGTCAAGTAAGTGGATTTACTTTATAACAAATAACTAAACCAACAAACACTAAACTTTTGATTTGATTACGAAATAGGATATCTTACCAGAAATATCAAACTTAACCATCTCAACTTTCATCAAACAAACTATCATCAGTTTGATCATCTTGGTCATTCTCTTTAACTTTCCAACCAAGAACTTGATCATCAATCAATTAACTATTCATCAACTTCAAACTAATATCAAATCTAATTCATTGTCATTACCAAGTCCACCCTTAAAGTACGGTCAAAATCTGATCATCGAACCTATCATCAAACCTCAAACCAATACCAAACCTTCATCATATAATCGAATCCATGAGTTTAATTTAGAACCTATTTCGGTGATCTTGGTTGTTCCAGATTCAAGAAACTGGTCAGAAAATGGCGTCTTACCATTCGTGAAAACCTTAAGATATTTATTTAATTATCCATTTTTCAAAGAATTTTTGATATGGAATAATGATTTAAGAACTCATTTACAACTTCAAGATTATGAATTTCTTTATAACGATAATGATTTGATTCATCATCATCATCATCCGAGTATTAGAATTTTGAATCTTCCTGGAAACCTTACTACTTCGATTTCTCAACACCTTGCTTGTTCTTTAGCTACTTATAATACGTGTTATTTTAATGTAAGAACTCTTCCAAAAAAAATCTAAATTAAATGTGATTGGATCTGATTCTTGCGGTTTTTTTGAGGGATGTTTTTAGGATGAAGATACATTCCATCCGAATTTAGATAGTCTTTATACAAAGGTCAGTTATCGGTTATTGTTTTCAAGAAAATGCACTGATGAAGAGGATTCTTCTCAAATTAAGAAATGATTGGGGTTGGTTTTTTGTTTTGTTTTGGTTTAGTACAGTACATTGAAACCGATTCTCAAAACCGATTTCCCATCACTTCTACCACCCATTCGATTAACCCAAGCTCAGATCCACGTGACTTCCAACTCCTCATCTCTCTCTCTGCACAGACCAAAAAGAAGCTCATTGACTGATCAACTAATTCTTGATTTTTTCTTACAAGGTGATTTGAATGGACCAATTACCAATTCAGTTTTGTTTTCCAAACAACTCTCGACTCGATTCTTACGACAATTATCTTACTTTTCATCAGTAACAGAAGAAGAGCAAAAGTTAAATGAAGAAAGTTTTTCAGTTTGGGTGAACCGTCCTGTGAATCGATTATTAATCCAACCCCTAATCTCTAGTATCCCAACTATTTCTAAACCTTTTCATCATGCAATAGTAAGTGTTTCATTCTAATTCCAAACTGTGTGTTTTTTTCTTTGGTAATTGATTTAGAGATTTCAATGGTTTTTTTTTTGGTTAGATTGGATTGGAAAATGTTTTGAAGATGTTTGATCCTATGATTTCTCCTGATCCGTTTCCACTCTCTATCCCGAATCATCTTGAAGGTTTAGATGATCAAATCGGTCAAGTTGCAAGTCTGGATGACAAAGTTTTATTTTTTAGTTCTGAACCAATTGAGGAATTGATGATCAATTCTATCGATCATGATTTAAATACGTGTTGGAAAATTAAACTTGATCATCGTATGTCTTCTAGTCTCCTTTCTCTTGATTTATTCTTGGGTTCAATTTGATTGATTGATTGGTGGTTTTTTTTGGATTGGATTGGATTGGGAGTATAGGAATCGGGATTCAATACAAGTTTATTGGATTGAATTTCATTGCACCAATCTTTTCTTTAAATTCGTTTCAACTCATCTTCAATTCATCAAACCCATCATCATTTCAATCTAAATTGAATTCTTCCTTGGAATTTCTTTCATCAAATTCAACTAAATGGGTTGAGTCTTTTCTTTCTCAATACACAAATCTCATTATTTTTTTTTGAAACAAATTGGTTGAAAATTAATCAAGTTTTTTTTTTGGTGGGTGCGGTTTTTTTAGGAACGTATGGATACGGATTTAGGTGTGGGTAAAATCGGGTTTAAAGTAATTGAAAATGCCTACCAAGATGTTAAAAAAATTAAACTTAGTTTTAGGTTTCATGATGATGATGATGAATCTAGTGAGATTGATGAAAGATGGATTGAGATTTGTGGTTGGATGATTAATGAAGATTGGATACTTTAAAAAGTTTATAAAAACCGGCGGGTGTTTTTTCCTTTCACTGATGTTTTCTTTTTTTTTGGTTGTTGTTGTTTTGAGCAATTATTAGTTTGTGTATGATTTCTCTTTTTATACATATATCAAATTTCAAAGAATGAAATCTTAGATGAATCAGGATCATTTGGTACTACTACTGGGTTTAATGTTGAATTTGTTCTGATAAGTTTTTTTTGGTTTTATCAGATTGGATCTGAAGGTGCAGACAATTCAAAGGGAAGAGGAATCGCGGGCCAGTATCAGCCCTTAGGTTGAGAGTGAAAGTACCATTGTTTTGTGAAATTGTAGGAAATTGTCTATATGTGAATGCATACTTTCTTTCGGGCCCCGTGCGCCCCCTGCCAATCGTCCCCTGCCAATCAGGTTTTTCTGCGCGACAGAGAGGGACGGGTTGAGTTTGCTTTACCAGGTTCAGCCAGCTTCTCTCGTAAACCTTCGTAAAAAAGCACCTCGCGCTACCTCGCAGCCAGGTCCTCGTGGCGGTGGCGACAGAGTAGGGACTTGTTGAGTTTACCATAGTCTGATTTAGCTCATTCAGTTCTCTCGCCGCCACCGATGCTCGCCACATCTGCAAAGCCCTGCAAAACTGAAAACCCTGTTTTGCGCCAAAACAGAAACATACCGGGAAGCTCAGAGAATTCCAAGTTGCACGGCGGTGGCGCTACTTAGCTTTTCGCGTCCCGTATACAAATAGATGAGAGTGGTATCGTCGTTCCGTTCGGATACTTGCATACTCCCACATCATCTTTTCTTGATTCCGAACTACATATTGCAAGACAGAGTACCTCAATCGAAGCTCACCTTTCTTTCGTCTCTTGCTATACCTAAAATGCTCCGTATACTCCCGATCATCTCCGTTTTAGTATTCTCACTGTTCACTCATGGGATCAAGGTGTCGGCGAAATTTAGCTTTACGATGTGGATGGACCAGGTGGTGAAATGTGGCTGTAACGAAGGGTATGAACTAGGAAATAGTTGGGCATGTATGCTATTTTGATCGCCCAGTGACTTGAACATGAATCAGATTGATCACTAATGCGGACCGGGTTTGTGATTACTCATGTTGGAAGATTGCAGTTCGGGTTACCCTTCCACACAGCATTGCAAGTGCGAGAAGTCAAGTTGCAAGTCCCCAGCCGGTAAGTTATACGATCCAAGCCAATCTTGATAGGTTTGAAACAAAAGTAACCTTAAAGCTGATCACCGGACACCCGTTCTTTTGGATTTTGATTTTAGATCCTAAGCTAGTTAAGATGTCAGGCTGCCAACACAATGGACCCAAGGGTCCAGAAGGAGGGGTGAGTACTCAAGACTGTTCAACATATAGTTTTGATCAAACCCATTGGCATTATAGTCAGTATTCCTGAGTTTTGAAAAAAAAAACCTTTACTATACTTTTATAAAGTGTCTTACATATTTAAAAACTTCCTTTGCCTTTGATCAATGATTAATCATCAGTTTGTCATAATCCCGGTGGATATACTTATATTTGTCCGGCTGATCAACCTAATTTCGCAAACACCTACATCAGTCAGTCATTTTTTTTTTCATTGATCAGAAGATAATTACTTAATTGAAACTGATTTCTTGCCTTTTAGCTTGTCACCATTGTTGGTATTATAATTAGGAGATTCTTTAAGGATGTTTCAAGTATCATTCCTCATCTTGCTCAGGTTGAAGTTACATATAGGGATTAAGGGATTGGTCATTCACTCTAGTCTCTGACTCATGTGTCACTGGTTGAATACTTTGTACTTTTTAACATTGTCATTGGATTACATATTTAATTATCTCTACTCTCAATTTTTTTTAACTTTGGATCATCATGAAGGTTTGTGAAAATGTGGAATGTGTTAGTACTATATCTGCATACGAATCCAATCATGGTTATTTTCTTTGATGTGCTACATTGCTGTAAGATTTCCGCACAAGGTGTCCTATGTATGTCTACAAAATCAGAAATCAAGAACCAACTTTATAAACTGAATGTTAAATCTCCTTGACCACTTCTTACAATGAAAATCAAACATTAAAACCTAAATTATTTAATCTTATCATCATTCAACTTTTGATTGACTGTCATCTAATCCTTCCAACAATTTACAATCTAACAATTCCATTAATTTACCACATTCAATTTCATCACTTCAAAGATTGGATTTTGCAACACCAACAGATAAAATTCATATAAAAATTCCAAATCACAATCACTTTGAATCCTTTTCTATGGAAAACGGAGATGGTTTTGACAAACGACCCTTTGGAGCATTCCCCTAGGCTATGATACTTTCACTTATCTCAAGAAGTGTTGTATAAACTGATATTCAAACAAATTGCCATATTGTCAAATGCAATTTGGTCTCTTGTATAGATTTATGGCATCATGGATTTCCCAGATCAGGTCTTTTCCCTTTCATAAGAGTAGTGAAGATTAGAATGGAACAGCTGCTGATGGAGAACAATTATCTCCCTGGCATTTTGAATCTGTGGATTTAATCCCTACAAATCTGACTCAATCTCACCAGAAGATAAACACACAAGAGCCACTACAATGTGCCACATTTTGATCTGATCCTAGGGACTAACTGATCATTTCACCAGCTTCACAAAGCTGATAAATCATGGACAATTCAGGATCCAAAATGTGTCTTATCATGAGCTTTGTAAGTTGCGCCTGTGATGCTATTCCTGGGTATCAGTTATGTGGCCAGGATTAGGATGGATCAAAACTGCTTAGTAGTTGGTACACAGTATTGAAGAATGGAAATGGGTTGGGGAAAAGAGTTTGGATAGTGTAGTAACCAGGTCACTCAACCAAGCCTGGCTCGCAGCGCCGCGCAGCGCTGAAATCGCAAAAACCGGCAGCGCTGCGATTTTTTTAGACACCCAACTACGTTAGTTTCAGCGGGGGTGCGGTTAGCATTTTGCTAAAAAAAAGTAGTTCAAAACGCGGCAATTTCACGCAGTGTTTCAAGCAAAAAAGAAGCAATTTTTTCCAAGCAAGTTAAAGTTAAAAAAAAACTGGAAAACAACGTATTCATGTAAAGACAGTAGAGAAAAGTATTAAAGTAAAACAAAATGATCCCATTGTAAAGACCGGAGAGAAAGGTAAAAAATTGAATGAAAGTAATAAACTAAAATAAGATAAAGAAACTGTAAAGACCGTGAAGAAAGGTTTAAAAAATTGAACAAAACTAGCGAAGTAAAATAAAATGAATCAACTGTAAAGACCGTAAAGCAAGATTAAAAACAATCAAATGAATTGAGTAAAGTAAAAACTAATAAGTGTTACACGTTTTCTTTTGAATCGCTTTCTTTGCATATGACATGACCTTGCCTACTTCAGCAAAGTCTCCCTTCAAAGGAATACCTTCTGAAACCCACAACTGGCCACTGACTGTCATCTCGATCATTCGAGGTTTCAAGCCACCCCGTTGGGCTGTACATATTTGACCAGCCACAGAGAACGACCATTCCGGCGCAGCAGACGCTGCTGGAGTGGCCAGATAATCCTGAGCTAAGAGTGACAACACTGGGTATTTCCCAGCATGAGCCGGAATAAAAGGTATGATGAGATGAGTATGATACAACAAAAAGATTGAGCTGAAAAACTTTACTCACCTTCCACCAATCCAATACAAGTTGGGGATCGTCCAAGTTAGGACTTGCCATTGGATCAACCCCTTGAAGATATCGATCGAGCTCATCAAGATCGCTCGATGTACCTACATTACTGTAGAATGACGGCATTTAAGATCCAAAAGAGGCTGCAGTCAGGGATTTGGATGATCGAGGAGGAGTGTGGAAGTTTGGTGATCACGTTCCGACTCCATCTCATCGCGTTTCTGACTAAATACCAACTTCAATAACTCCTCAGATTGATTATTACCTACAGCTCCCATACCAAAAGAATGAGAGAAAAATTTGACTTGTAGTCCAGGGTGGAAAACGGCGGCTAGGATCAAGGTGTCGCACTCAAGGGCTTCGTTCATGTATGCGATGATCTTGTCAAGCATGACATCCACCATTGGGTAGAGGGGGTCGTTTTCATGCATCTTCTTGAATCGATCCTCCATGGAAGCCTTCAGCTGAACATACTTTACCAGAACCAAGCATCCGGTTGGCTTATTGCCTTCCATGTCCCAAGTCAAAAACTTGTACGGCTGTAAAGGAGGAAAAGCATACAAAAAGAATAAGTATAACAATACTAACAATGAAACATAATATATAAAAAGATTGAAAGTTAAATGAAAGAATACATACTGTCAGAATATCCAACATGTCCCTCATTGCTTGCCAATCAGCAACAGAGAATGTCATCTCCTCAAAGTACCCATGCTTCTTCCCATCCTTTCTCGGACGACGCTTCTTAGAATGGACTTCTTCCATGTCATCCCTCATGACTCAATCAATGAGCTAAAAGATAGACACAGTTAGCATTCATCATAAACAAAAGAAATCATAAGAATAAAAATAAAACTTACACTACGAGCCTCCCACATTCTCTCCCAACATTTGGCACGGATACCCCAGCGGATACCATGACCTGATAAAAGTGATTTGAGTTGAGGTAAATCTTCGTTTTGATGCTGCAAATTTGCTCTTTCTCGGTGGCGATTGAAGTCGGCCCGGTGTGCGCTTGAACGGGTGAGCTTCTTGTTCACAGTCTCCATCTGAAGAAACCAGTCAAAATCAGAGAGTGAATAAGACAAAAAACAAAAAGGAAAAAGAAAAAAAGAACAGCTTACGTCTTTAGTCAGCTGTTTCATATATGTATTACCAAGAAGGTAGGCTGTCTTACGGTGTTGGTATACTTCAGGTTTGTCCTGTTGCTCTGAATCTTCTTCTTTGTCGTCAGCAGGTTTGGGTTCAGTCTCAGGTGTTGAATCGTTGGAATCACTACTGTGCAGTGTGCACACTATCCAGATCATCGTCATCGCTGTCACCAATATCAAGATTGTAATGATTGAAATCTGCATTGTTGACAGGTCCATCCACCTTGTCTTGCTCTTCAATAACCGCCAACCGTTGGACTACTGGAAATCTACCTAAGGTGGAATGTCGAATTCGTTCAGGTTTCATTCCTAGCGCATCAATACCTGCCTTCACGATCAATCCCATTTTGTGGCAAAAACACCGGATTTACATGGTCTTGGGTTCCCAGGCCAGCTGATGGTCTACCATCAAACCTTCACGCTCAAGCTGGCGATGCATCTCGCGTGCCATAGTGAAGTTGTTGCTACCGGAATCGGAGCAACTGGCAAGCATGTAAGATCTGAAATCATGTCAGCATGAGAAAAGATACAACCCTAAGAAAAGTGAGGAACTCAAAACTTATCTTTTGATACAGATTATTCTTCTTCAATATTGCCACCATCGGCTCGGCCAGAAGGGTCCCCTTGTGATGCCAAGCAACCAACTTCAAACTCAAATGGCGGACCACATAGGTCCAGTCGTTCTTAATGTAGGATACCAAGGCTCCAATGAAAGCATGAAGGTTGCCCTTGACAGTCCAGACATCTTGAATAAGACAAAATTTGCTGGTCAACTCCTGAAAAGTTCAAAGTTGAAGAGCGAGTCAGTACATGATTTGAGATTTAACAAGACTTAGAGAGAAAGTAAAAGAGAGTGGAACAAGGGGACTGAGAAAGATACCTTGAGTTCTTTTTCAATCACTAAATCACGAAGAGAAAGGTAAAGATGCTTAATCTCGTCAGCTGCCCACTTGCAACCAAACAGACGTAAGTCTGGTCGTAACCAATAGATGATTGACTTGAGCATCGGGTCTTCGATTCGTATGAAGGGCAACGCGTGGGTGACTAGTCAAACTGAAAGGCATTGGTTGAGAGTTTTGTTGGAAAATCCAGGGGGTGATTTGACAAAGGTGGTCAAAGAGGACTGGTGGTTATTTCTAAGACTTTCAGCGCATAGTTCAGAGACAGTCGGAGGAAGCTTGGCTTCAAGCGCGATCATCTGTTGCCGGCGAGGACAGCCGGCTCCAGATTTACCAGGTTGCTTGTGTCCATCTCGATGAACTTTGAGATTGGATCGACGTGAACTTGCACTCACTCGAACCACCTTCTTGCACCCAATGCACTTGTACGATAACCCTGGCCGGTCAAGTGGCTAAATGAAAAGATTTTATATGAGCTTAAAAGAATAATAAGAATATGAGATAGAAATAGATCAAAGGGAAAATGAATTAAAAGTTGAAACCCACATCATTCCGTTCATGAATAGGTGGCTCAAAATAGTCAAATTCACAATCGAAATCTTTTACCTCAGGCTGGTTCCTCTTTCGCTTCTTGAGACGAGTGTTATCTTTGTCAGAATCTTGAGCCAAGTCCACGTGAGGAGGGCCAAAAGGTTCCTATGGACAAATGTAAGAAAAGACGGTCAATCAGCACATCTACTTGTGGATAACCATCATCTTCTACTTACCTCAGGATGTTCCAAGGGACCATCATCGTCCATCTCGTCATCGTCTACTGCGTCCACAGATCCTTGGCTGGCGGTTCCAGTGATCTAAGTATCAAAATCAACAAAAATAGACCAAGTGAAATTTGATCAGGATACTATTACCAACATTAGGACCGATTCAATATGAAAACTACTTACTGTTGAAGATGGACGCGAGACCGTCATTGATCGGCGGCCACGTGCAGGGACTCGGGTCACTTCATCACCAGGTAAAGAGGCCGATTGTTCTCGACGTCTGTGCACATGCGCATCTCGGACATCTCTGACCGAGAAGAGGTCCCCTGATCCACCAAGGCCTCGTCGAGAGTCAGACAAGGGAGTGATCATCGCGGGGTGTCTTCTGGCTGGGGTGATGATTTGAGAGGAACGGCGAGGTGGAGCAGAGGTCTCATCGGTTTCGTATCCAGATGCTACAAAATATTCCAGGGTGGGTTGTTTGTTTGACATGTTCAGGTATGCAATAGAGCAATTGATAAGAATCAAAGTGTTGATAGCGAAGAAGTGGAATGGGTTTGAATAGAAAATTTGATAGCTATGATGTGGTCCTGGAATGGATTGAGTGAAAGTTGAAACAAAGGTAAGTAAAAAAAGGACGGTCAACAACTATGATGGAAGTGATCAATAGTCTTAGACACTGCGTCCACGAGAGACGTTCTCGACGTCGAGATCGTTAGATGGGCAGTGTTTGTCTCAAGTTTGGCCCAAGTTTGGCTAGACTTTGGCCCCAAATGCTCACGTGAACTGCTCAGGAGAGCCTCTAAGCCTCAATCAAAAAGCACATCCTGGTTGAGCCTGGTTAAGCGGGTGTTGCTGACCCTCAGAGCAGCTCAGTTTAATCTTCCAAATGTTCAATCTTATTTCCTCAACCTCCCCCCTCACTCGATATCGTCTCTTTTGCCATAGACTATACAGAATTTTGCCTGAATCTGGAGACTCTACATACTCACCACCGAACATCCCTCATCTCAATCTACCTCTCCACTTCCTACCGATTCATCTTCATCTTCAGATCATCTATCTTCCTCCAACCTTTCAAGTTCAATCGATCATTTACATCATCATGATTTACGTCATCATGCTCCTTTATTCGAAAAAACCACTCCACCACTTGAAAGAACTCTTGCTCAGGCTGGAATTCTAACGGATGCAATCCAGACAGTTGAATTGGTCGGAGGATCGACTCGAGTACCTGCTTCAAAATCTTGAATTCAAAACGACTCAACATATCCAGCCTTATCAAAATTTGTAATATAGTATTCTACTTAATGTGCTTTATTATATACTCGTTATGCTTATTTTAATGTACAAATATGATTGTTGATTGATTTTTCAAAAGTAAATGTTCATGAATTCTTATGGAACTAATTGATTTATTTTTCGGTCTGATCGAACGTATACCATGATTGTTTGAATGTTTCCTTTGAACTTGATAAACTGTGATATATTGAGTGCTAGGTTAGTGAGACCAAGGATTATGAAATATCAGAAATAGTGGAACGAAATTGTTTACCATTCATTTAACAAGGGATTTGGCTCCCTCCTTGTCTTTTCTAAGGTTGTCTTCTATCTTTCAAACTTATAAAACTTTGGTTTCAGTTTGCTGGTTTCTTTTCTTTATCAGTCTTCTTTTAAATGCCTTGCAAAGATCACAAAGTTCAAGTATGCCCTCTATAGATCACCAAAATGACCACCAATTCTTGTATTTCGATCAGTTCAAACCGCGTCCTCTAGAACAGGCTTTCTTTGCGTTCAAGCACTGTTACGACAAGAAACATAAACATCGACTCTTGCCTTGAAAGACCTAAACTCGAGCAAGTATGTTTGAAACTGTGATAAATTTCCTCTCAAAGATTCTCATTGTATCGAATTCAAGTCTAAGACTTCAAGTTGTATCTTCTGCTATGAAATTACATCCATCACTACATTACCCACTTACTAAGTCTTCAACAAAATATACAACAACAATCTATAACAGTTTGCTTTGTCTTACTCCTAATGATTTAGCTCGAAGGTAAAACAATGAGAAAAGAAAGAAACCTCAAATTTGCTAAACCAAAATCAGTATCATATCACTAATGATAGTCAAGAGAAAGACTTACGATCAGGTTGAGCAGTAAGAGCTGAGATCAGATCTAGCACTAGCTCATTGAATAATTTGGCTTGAGCTGCGATGAGACAAATCGATCCTTGGACTGGGGTCGACCGTGCCTGCAAAGTATGAACGAGGGATACATGAACAAAAGAAAGGGGGATCTCTGGCATGTAAGAAATAGATCATTGTAGCTTACCAAATTTCCTAATCTTGCACGATGAAAATCAGACTTGAATCGATCTTTCTCCTCAATTTCGCATAGAGAGCGTACAAGACAACGTCATCAAAGCTTGATCATCGCTCGTAGCTCGGAGAGCAGACTCGAGTAAGATTGTGTCGATAGAGAGAACTAGCAGGTTTATTCAAACTCGGTCCTAAGCTTTCAATCAATAAACTGATAAAATCGCCTCTACATTAAATCAGATTTAATTGATGAGACTTACCTTTTTAGCAAAGATCGGATTAATAAAACTAATTCACCATCCCAAATCCAACTTCTTGATAATTCGAAATAATCCATAAGAGAAACTCGAGAAACTCGACATCTCATTTGTTTATTCAAATAAAACATTGTGAAGAATTGTGAAGAAATAAAAAAGATGTAAACTTACGGATAGAGTGAAAGTGAAAGTGTGAGTGAATGGCGATCGATCTTGATTTCTTGGTGTGCGAGATGGTTGTGAAAATTGTCGAGTGACAAGCACTGAATCTGAGGGAGGATGTGACCCGGGACCTCCTCTCAAAAGTTTCGGGAGTTCAGGGTGGACCCGGACCCAAACCACGGGGTCATGCCGGTTTGCTGCGCTGCGCGTCAGCTGTATTTGGGGGCAAAAAAGAAAAAGAAAAGTGCGAACAGGACAACAATTTTGTAGATAAATCAAACTCATCAAAAAACTCAAGATACAAAAACGTCCCAGGGTGGGTGCTGCCATGAGTACGGGTGGCCGCCCCCCGCGCGCCCCGCAATTTCATTGGGCTGATGAATCTAATGCTGAATCAGAGGAGGAATCAGAGGAGGAATCAGAGGAGGAGGTCGCAAGCAATGATGACAATAGTGGCGATCTAGACGATAATAATGACAACAGCAACGGTGGTGATGCAGAATCAATAAGTTCATCCAAAGAAGTCGAGAATTGTGAAGACATCTTGACCAAAAGTGAAAATGAGTAAGTGAAGTCTCTAGCAAGTGTTTCACATTCAGATTGCTGATCCTGAAGATTACATCTTTAGTCCTCACGTTTCAACTACTGTATCTGGTTCAGAAAATCCTGAAGCGGACACAGGAGCATTCAAGCCTCTCCCACAAAACCTTGTGGATTTATTTCAATTGACTGAAGCACAACCTGAACTAGTAGAATTCAAAAGCAATTTAAAACTCGATCACAACTTACTTGAGACAATTGTCAGATCTGTTTTATTAACTAAATGTGCACTGGATTCACGTCATAAACATCAAGAGTCAGTTTTGGCTCGCAATTCATTCGAATCTGGTACGGCTAGATTACATTCAGATTATGCTCCGCTCTACGAATCTCATAAAGCTCAAGCTATGGAAGACGTAGAAAAAGTTCAACTTGAGCTTAATCGTTCATTGAATTTGATTGATGAACCAGAAGTCAAATCACAAATTCAAGAATTCACTATCAAACATTACCAAATGCTCATGTCATCCGATACAATTAGTTGGGATCCTATGCCAATTCAAAGAAGTGAAACTTCAAATCTATAGATCAAACTTCAATTTTCGTTACTGAGTATTACAATTATCACAAATCTATTGGATCAGTTTAATGTTTGTTTGGTTTTTTTAAGAGACTTGTTTCATGTATATATAATAGAGATAAAACAAAACTATCTTTACACTTTTTTATAAAAAAATATCTCCGCCTTTCTGTCTTCTTCTGCGGAAATATATTAAAATTTAAATTGTGATACCTTTTTTGATATAATTGATTTCTTTTTTTTCATGTGGATTGAGATATTGAGAAATTGGGAGCGGAATAGCCTGAAGGTAAGGTGTCTATCCATTTTTAATTCTCAGTTGATCAATCACAAGTCAAGTTCAAGTTTTGAAAATGATAAGGTTAAGACTCTTCTCTTAGACTCAGACATGATCTTGTTTGAACATTTGTTGGCTGGAATGCAATGATTGACCTGATGTTGAAATAAAGATAAATTGAAATCGACATCAAGCGTCAAGTGTCTCTTCCTATCACAGTGAAAAATACAAGCAGAGAGTGGACAACAGACAAGATAAAACCAGGAGCTCCACCCAAAAGAATAAGGCTTAAGAAGAGGAAAAGTACAAAAAATATTCATGCAAGCTAACTATTCAAAGGTCCAGAACACCCTTCAAGGATATGGCCTTCGTCATCAAGTACACGATTCACAGCATGGAAAGTTTTCTTCCATATGTATAACGCTTCTTCATATTTCCATCCGTTCCCCCAGGGGGCATCGGGCAAGACATTTAATTCACCCACACCCAACCACATGATTATTCGAATCGCTTTTTCTTTGCATCCACACAGCGGGGTTGTTGGGGTGAGATCACCTACTTATACCAAGATATCCTTGATCAATATCGTATCTATTGATCAGAAAAACTAATTGACTCACCGCGGTAATCTTTCCTGAACACAAGACGATATCCAGCTTGAGGCGCCTTTTCCACTGATTTACCTTCTTTGGCGAGGGAATCCTCCTTGTTGTTGTGATTCAGCTTTCCACGTTTCAAGTAGGTTTGAATAGCTTCTATAGCATCTACTTCAAAAGCATTGTCTGCATTGCGTTTTTTATCATTCGTAGTTCGCACCTTGATACGCTTGGAAGAGCGTACCCCTTCAGATTTTGTGGTACGTCGTTTGGTACGTCGTTTGTTGTTAGCAATCAACACTGAGACTGCTACAGGAAGTTTTGAGATCAGTGATTCATGACAATATGCATCATTGTCAAAGTTCACTTGCTCACCAATTTCCTCTGGGTCAGTAGGAATTTTGAGAATATCAGTTTGTTCGGTATCAGAAGAGTGAACATCGATATCCACTACTTGATAATCGGGTTTCCTTGTTTGATCCTCAACCGATGTATCTGACATGCATTTGTGATTCAAGTTAAAGTGTTTCAGCAGACTCAAACTACGATGGCTAATAAGATAAAACAAGTAGGGTAACAAAGAATCTCACCATCATGATCATCGCTACCTAAGCCCGTAGAGTTTCTGTCAGTAGCTTTCGCAACTTGTAAAGGATGAAAGACATGAGTGAGTGAAAACCAACAGGAAAACTCTTTCTCAAGGAAGAAAACTCACCATTCACATCTGTCGTAGATTCCCAATTGACAGTGATTAGGTTACCAAGTAGAGTGAATTTTTCAGACACAGTTCGGTTCAGGTCTTTTATGGTGAACGTCCGATTGGTGGTCCAGTTTTGGAGCGCAGTGAGTTTTTGAGATACAATTTGGTTGATGCCGTTCATAGTAAATAATTCAGATGAGTCAGGTTTATAGAGCGGAGGATGTATGTTTTATTGAAAGCTAAAATTATGAGATTTTCGAAAGATGATTAATTGTTTGATGATTGTAATGGATGATAATTCTATTTATACCATAGCCCTGACTATTAGTTGCCTTTCAAGCACTCGTCTCTTACTGAGGATTCTTGATATTGCATGCTTACAATACATACGCTGAGTCTCTTGATAATCATCAAGGGGAGTTTTCGTGTTTGAACTTTGAACCTTCTATCTCAGCAGCATCTCCTGGAGCATTCCTGAAACATCTCGACTTCACCTTTCAAAATTTGTTGAGCTCAATGCAGGCTGTATCTTGTTTGTTCTTCAAGACAGCCCCCAAATCTTTTCACTTAACTTTCCGGCGAGTATGCAATACACCGACTGAACTCCCATTCACCTGAGATAGTGGCTATGGTCCCATTGTGACCAAGTTTCCAAAGTCGTCTGTTCAGCCGAGCAAACGTTAAACAAACCCAGGACTCATCTCAACAAAGAAGTTTCCCTTTTCTTCAGCATGTCATATCAATTTGGTTATACTCAGTATGAGATCAAAGCTGCACCTAGACCTTTGATGTGAGCCAGTCACAAAAGGTTTGAAAACTCACTTCACCAGTAAACCGCTTAGCTGGGTAAACAAAAGCCCAGCTTTTGGTTGATCAGAGTCGTGCTCCAACCTCAACAGGTTATGTACCAACTTGGGTAGGTCATGAATCACCCCGTAAATTCCTGTCTAACGTGTCTGTCCATCTACATATTGTTAAATAATACAAGAAGTGTGGCTACGGTGATGAAATTCATCTGGATGACTTGTTTTGTCAGAGTCAAACCCCTCGAACCCCACCCCCCAAACAAGAAGAAAGAGAAGAGAAAGCTCGCGAATTATGATCTCTAGTGATAATGCTTAGACAGATAATGTACATTTGAAAGTAATAAAATTAAGTTGATGTTGGTTCATTGAAATCTCCCAATGTTAATTCCATTGGATAATCAAATTCTTTGAAAGCTGAGATAATCTCATTTGGACTGGGTGTTGGAAGTGAGATTGTTTGGTTGTTGAAAAGTTGATGAGGTGTTGAAATGTGTTGTGTTTTTTTGTTGACGAATGTTGTTTTGGTACCGACGTCGGGACAGGTATATTGGCAAAAATTTGATTGGTCAAGCTGGAACGCAAGATATTTCTTCATTTAAATACAAGTGCATAGTTGTCTATCATGTACATACAGGTCTGCTCAGTTTTTTGCCCATCAGAATAAATAAATCACATGTTATACCACATGTAACTTAGGGCCTAAAGAAAATAATACCGAGTTACCGACTACATATCATTCTGTAGCTGCTCAAGCAATATTGTTGAAGCTATGTCTTAGTAACAGAAAGTGTGTTACATGCAGTTGAGTTGATGAGATCACACCAAAACATTGAGTCAGTGTATGAGTCAAACCCCTCGAACCCCACCCCCCAAACAAGAAGAAAGAGAAGAGAAAGCTCGCGAATTATGATCTCTAGTGATAATGCTTAGACAGATAATGTACATTTGAAAGTAATAAAATTAAGTTGATGTTGGTTCATTGAAATCTCCCAATGTTAATTCCATTGGATAATCAAATTCTTTGAAAGCTGAGATAATCTCATTTGGACTGGGTGTTGGAAGTGAGATTGTTTGGTTGTTGAAAAGTTGATGAGGTGTTGAAATGTGTTGTGTTTTTTTGTTGACGAATGTTGTTTTGGTACCGACGTCGGGACAGGTATATTGGCAAAAATTTGATTGGTCAAGCTGGAACGCAAGATATTTCTTCATTTAAATACAAGTGCATACGATCTAGATATATGTATCTCATCATTTCATCCTAGTAGGTTGTGGAACTTAAGTAGCAAGTCTGTAGTATGCTAGGAGTGAGGGCCTAAAGAAAATAATACCGAGTTACCGAGTCAAGTGAATCAAATATATACAAGATGAAAGTGTGGAACAACAGGCAATGGATACAAAAGATTGGGACTGGACAATGAATTTAAAGAAGACCTTACCGAGTCAAGTGAAGCGTTATATACAAGGTGAAAATATAGTAAACAAAGTGGAACAACAAGCGATGGCTACAAGGGACACCGGAAAAAGGCAGATGAAAAAGTCAGGTGGCCAACGGACAATGAATGAAATGTGATTTGCCTTCTCGGACCAAGGTAAGGTGGTGGAAAATCTCATCCAAAAATGGATCTACCTCGTTAATGCACATCTGACAGGCTGCTTCATATACATGAACAACCAATCATCGTGATAAAACATAATTGCATATGTCAGCAAGGGGTGATGACTATCAGAACATGATGAAACAGTCGACTGACCATCAGGACCAGAAATTCTGGTGGGAGAATCACCTGTAATTGATCCGGTGAAGACCGATACACAAGCCTTCCTGCGCTTATAGGGGGGGGCTGTAACAACATTATATTGAGTTCACAATGAATATAGTGGTAAGGAATTTATTTGTGCTTACCCTCGTCAGACTTAGTTGGATGCTTGACTGAATTGGCGATGATCTTGCGTGTTGCAAACCTGTTGGACCGTTTGAATTGAATGTCTCTAGCTGATAGATCAAGTTCATAGTCAGTCTTTGTAAAAAATGAATGCCAGGTTTTCGAACCCACCATTATCATCGTTGATTTCCAGGGAAACTTCTGCTCTACCTCGTTTTTTATTAGTGATGGCACTATTGGTGTGCCAGTGAGCTGGAGGAATATTGCCAAAAGCATAAGAGGTATGACCGTAGTAGTGAGGTGAATTAGTTAAAACCAACTAATTCACGTATATAGATTTTTCAAACCCACCATCATTATTGTCGATATCCATGGGAACTTCAGCTGTAGCTTGGTTTTCATTAGTGGTGGGACTATCGGTGTGCCGGTGAGCTGTAAGAAAGGTTTTCAAAAGCGTAAAAGGTATGACCGGAACAGTGATTTGAAACGGCAAATTCAAATCAACTCCAGACCAGAGTAAAAAGACAATTCGAAGAATTTGAGAGAAGGATCAGGAAAGCAAGTATCGGAACCTACAGATCACATCAGCAGCATTAAGTAACAGGTCGATCCCACTAGAATCAGAAGTGGGGATAATTTCCTCCGCCGACACCCAAGAAGAGTTAATCAATATCATAGTCCTTCGTAGCACGGATTGATCTAATAATGGCTCGGTGACAGTGTATTCTGGAGATTTGCTCCCGATCGAGGACACGACATCATCAGAGCCACCGTCGCTTGAAGTGCTGGAAGATTTGTGAACGCTGCCATTGCGATTATGAGGTGATTGTGATAGTTTTGATGTGACTGCAAAACAAAAAGCACACCAATCAACAAGACACCCAAGAAGTACTTGCAAGAAGTAGAGAAAATTTTCAAACATACGTAGAAAACAAGGTGAGTCAACTAAAGCATCTTTGTCATTGGAACCCAGAATATTGAACTCAGGATCTGTGGTCGAGTTAGGAGCCAGAAAAGGGTCGCCTGGCGTGGAGTCGGGTGAAGGTAACCGATCATCATGTGGAAATTCACTTGACAAGCTCATGCAGTGAGAAACACTAGAAATTGCGCTTTGAGTGACTTCTGCCACTGGTGTAAGAAAAGGATCTCCCAAAGTCTGAGTGGACTTGGAATGGAATGAAGGCGTTTGAAAGGTAAAAGTAGCTTGTTTTACGACTGCTTGCTCAGTAGTTCCAGCTGCAGAGGTATCAGATGAACCTTTTGATACAAAAAACCATGGAGTCAGTTCCCGAAAGATGAGCTTGTCCAAGAGCTGTAATGAGAAAGCTCACCGAACAAGTTTCTCGCCTTTGTAATGCGGTTCTTCAGAAATCTAATCGTGCTCTTGACCACCTTCATGACACGCGCAGCAGTATTAAAACAGTGAGAGGCGATGAAAGATATTTGATTGAATCAAAGCTGGTCGATTCAGAAAGGAAGTCAAGGATGTAACGACCAGAAGGGGTTGTGTTGGTATATCGCAATGGAAAGTGCGTTCTAGAGATGGAGAAGATAGACGCGAAGATTTTGGGCATACCAACATATAAAGATTTGTAAAGTTCTTGACCGTAGCGGTCAAATGACAAGTGGTATAGCTTTTTGCCTTTGTTCACATTCATCTCATACCAACATCTCTACCTTTTCCTTGTCTCAAACATCAGAGGAAACCCTCCGCGGTGAGCATATATCTAAAAGGGAGTCATCATTTGACATCATGAGACTGATTCTCGGCTAGAGATGTTATTTGGTCACCAAACAACGTTTATGCCCGAAACTTGCCGAACTTCTCTACAGCACCACAAAAAAAAGCAGAAAGGCCGGTCCATCATACGGCACAGAATATTAGGAAGAAAGAAAGGATCAGAACCGATGGGGCCCAATCCACATTATCAGAACCAATAGGTCTCTTACTAAAGATAACGGAATATACAAAAAAAAAATTGTTTGGTGACTAAACAACTTTATGGAGAGGCCAAAACTCGCCGAACGCTTCTACAGCACACCAAAAAGAAAGCAGAAAGACCCACCCATAACAACGTTTATGGAGAGGCCGAAACTTGCCGAACACTTCTACAGCCCACCAAAAAGAAAGCAGAAAGGCCCATCCATAGATCAATCTACACTACCAGCATTCTCATCTTACTCTCTCTATGATAAAGCACAAAGGCTGAATCACGACATTAGGGGTTGCCTACTAGCCCTTTCGAAATACGACCAATTATAGAATCCAGGATGGCCTACGTGATCAATGGAGTGATACATAAGCTTCCAGACTTCCTTACTTGCTTTATCTGTCCACTGCTCTAAACCAACTCTGGTGTAGCTTTTTGACGTTCCCTAAGCCGTCAAGCCTGTGAGTGTCTTACAAACGATAATCTCTTTTTTTGGCGGGTTTGTGTCCTGCTCTAAACCACTTCTTTTTACCCAGATCCATTTGATTATTTTCTTCTATATTTGACGGACCTATCCTAGCCGTATTTCTTGCAAAGCGTTCAATCTATCACGTTTGTGAGCATCTTATCCATTATTACTGAAGTCCGAGATGATGACACTGACTTCTGTTTTTGCTATCCTTTCTATGTTGGTCTGGTGTTTCAACGTTCAGTCTATCAAGCTTGTGAGTACCTTATCCACTTCATTATCTTTGCTAAAATCTCTGATCATCTCTGGCTTCTGTTCCCGCTAGTGTATCTTCTGTTCCTCAGAACGACCCAGAAACGTTACTGTTCTACAACCCCTCCATACACCACTTAGAGTAGTAAGTTGTTTTGGTTTCATGTTGGCTTATCACTCCATTTTAGGTCTTCTGATTGCTCGTAAACATTTAGCAATGGCCATCAGGATCTGCCAAACTTTCAACGTCATTGGGGATGTCTATGTAGGAATAAGAAGCACACGCATCCAAGACCAACGCCGCCGAAGTGTGACACCTGCGTCAAATCACGATCGAAATATGAATGCTTCACCATCCAGCCGATCTGACACACCCATGAATGATGATGATGATCAGGATGTACTCGCTTTGCCACAAAGCCGCGCGGTCACACCCATGAGCGGTTATGAAGCTCCTCCCTCACCTGTTGAACTAGCTGCCCCGCCAATTGATCACGACGCAAATATAATTAACCCCCCAGTTGATCACAATGTGCGCATACCTCATTCACCACGCCGCCGTTCACCACGTCTTTCTGTACGCCCTTTACCGCGCCGTTCACCACGCCGTTCACCACGTCTCGCTGCAAGACTTTCACCACGTCCTGGCACACCCCTAGTCAATCACAATCGAAACAGAAGACATCGCCATCAACGTGTTTGGCCCTATTTGATCAAGCGCAATTTGAGGATGATCTCTCCCGACGAAAATCCACGGTTTTGGCAGAAGGCGTTTACTTTAAGAGACGATTTACTTCAGTTTATGATGCCTGATTGCAATCTCTGGGACTTTTTGACCACCCGAAAGGTCCTTCGCCAGCTTATTGCACACTTTGATCCTGCCTACTACCTCCGCCGCCGAATTAATAAGGGTGAGCTCATCGAAATCTATCGGGAAATTGTCAGCAGTGAGTTTGGAGTGATATATGGCTGAGGTAAGTAATATGTTTTGCACTTGTTTTGGACTTTTTTATGAAAATGAGCACTAACGTAATGTTTTGCTATGTTAAAGGGTCCGTCTTTGGGTTATCTGTCTTGATCATACGTCTCAAAAGTTACAAATGTCTACTACAGATTTATCTTACAATCTTGTGTTATGCTTGAATCTGATGCTTTCTTTCTGTGTACATAATTTTATTCTTATGATTTTTGGTGAACATATTTTCTCTCTTGTTGCTATCTTCTGGTTGAAATCATGTACATATTTTCATTCTTATGCTTCTGGGTGTACATATTTTCTGTCTGTGTTTCAGTCGAGTGGTGAGAATACTTGGAATGGAAGATGTGTCTCAAGGGGGAGGTCATATTCAAAAAGCTTTTCATAGTTCCACGAATAATGAAAGAAGCTTGAAAGCA
>NW_006768781.1:1152961-1256882 GCF_000204055.1 Melampsora larici-populina 98AG31
ACTTCCTGAGAGGACCCCGCAGTGCCCCAATACAGGGCAATCACGGGACAGGATCCTTTCGAGCTGAGCTCCCTCGGGTATTTTACACGATGGGTGTAAATTTCAATCACATACAGCACATGTTTCTGCCTTTGGTTTCTGCCAGTTTCTGTTTTTCACAGAAACAGTAACTTCCAGTTTGTGAACTTCTTTGTACTTCAAGATATCCTGTCATCTTAATCCGACGATGGCAACCTCTTTATATGGGTTTGTTCAATTTCACTCTTGACTTTTTTTGCTCATTTCTATAGATAACATCTGTTCACATCTATTTCTCCTAAAAATATAGCTATCAGCTTCAAGAAAATGTATGACGGGTCGACTATTCAGTGTCGGTCAAAAGTATTTCTCAGATCCTCATATAGCATATGGTTGAACTTTGTTTATTACTTTTAGTGGCTTCCAATAATTGAACTTGTCAAAACTTCAATCCAGATTCAAATCTTTTCGATCCAGCTGCTTCAAGTCAAGTGAGTTTTTCTCATTCATTTTGTGTCACCTCGATTTACCATGAAGCATATGAATCTATTGATGAATTAAAATGTATGGCTTCTTCACTCCTTCGAATAGCAACTTTGGTATGTGCGAGACAAACTCTCCAGTAATGATGTCTGAATAGCTGATCCTTATGTTTGTTTATTGATTCGTTTGGGCTTACGATTTTCTTCATTGTTCCTTGTAAGTCTACCTCTCCGTATCTGGTTTCTTTTTTGGTTGGTTTGTAGTCTAATTTTCTTGATTTTTAGGAACAGGTCAAAAGTGCAAAGAAAAGATGAAGAGATCGAAAGGAGTGAAGAAGTGATCAAATTGCTGACAATCTTTTCGCTTCATCCTTGTATTTGTTTCATATATGTAGTTTAATCAGTCAAAATTCTTGGAATCCAGCCAAGGCGGTTTCATATCAGATTTATCATATGGTGAAGTCTGATCTATCAGGCAACTCTACAACTTAATGCATCAAGCTTATACTCATTGTTTACATACATGATGTGCATACAAAGGCGTTCATCGTCTCTATCTTGTTGCTGAGAAGCCACACTTCCACTGTTTTTTCATGAGTGGAATTTGCTGAGTCCCTGAAAGCAAGAAAGCTTACCACGGTGATGACGTGTAATGAAACAAGTGATCCAGCTATTGTTGTATGGAGTGAGGGATCAAGAGGCATATGTAGAAGAGGTCTTCCATTTATCAGAAGACAAGTTGTGTTTGGAGAAGAAGAGCGGAGAATGTATGGTTACACACACGTGTAACTGTTTACAGCTAGGGTGATCAGAATTCCTTTCAGCACCAGGCAATCTTGTCCAACTGATATCGGACTTAACTCAAGATCTTTCATTTGCAGATGTCGTCTTTGCCCAAGATCTACCGTTGTGAGTGCACAGAACTAGGATGTGCAAGTCAAAGCTTCGAGCTCGGCGGAGTTTCATATCGCGGAGTCAACCGAAGCAAGAAAAATGCGGCAGCACATGCACAAAAGCTAGAAGCAAATCGGAAATCAAATCAGCACTCGGTGAATAGCCCCCCACCGCAAGTCCAAAACGATCAAGATGGTGGTCAGTCATCCCGGGAAATGAGAAGAACGGTACCCAACGTGGTACGTGAAACATTTGTTGTATATAATTATCTGCTTCTGATGGACCTTTGTCTCTCTTGACGTGTGATATTTAGAGGCGACGAAGATCTTTGAGCACTGGAGACATGCCAGATCGTGTGCAGCAGAGGCCACTATGTACGCAACGAGAGCGGACTCCTTTGGAAGACGATGGACATTACAATGAACTTCCGAATGAGACATCTCCAATTGGGCCCAATCAGAGATCCCAAACATCATCACGATGGGTCAACACTTCCGCACATCGTATCCGGGAGGTATATCTTCGCCATCCGTCGTGTATGATCGCTATGCTCATTGCGGCTCACAGCAACCTCATCTCCAAGACTAGTCACGAGCAATGTCGGAGGATGCTTCATTTCTCCAAGTTTCAGATCGAACAAGCAGCTGTCGAAACAAAGTACACTGGAGTTTCATTCTGGGACACGATACCAACCAGTCTTGCTACAGTATTTGACCGCCTGAATTTGAACATCGAACTCAATTCTGAACTCTGCTGTCCTACCTGCTTTGGACTGAACGGTACACCCTATCCAACTAACAAAGCTGACTATAAGCTGAATTGTGATAACATGCGATTCCTAAAGGATCCAGCTAAGAAGAGACAGAAGAAGAAAGAAATTATTCGTCGTCGATGCAATTCTGCCCTCTACACGCCTTCCTTGAAAGCTCATCGCATTTTTTATCACCTTTCCTTGAAGGTATGGTTGGCCAAAATGATGATGCTACCTCAGTTTGAGTATGATCTAGATGCTTCATTACGCCATACCAGGAATGATCCTTCATCAATGTCAGATATATGGGACGGGACGATGTGGAATACATTCCGAATTTCTGGAAGCGTCTACACTCAAAGAAGTGGCCATTTGGTGTTTGGACTTTACTGTGACTGGTTTAACCCTCATGGCGGTGGATCTCGACGGCAAATCTCGACTGGAAACATCCTTCTTGTCTGCTTCAATCTGCCTCCCGCAATCCGATACAAACGAGAATATTTGTTTCTCTACGCTACGGTTCCCGGCCCACGTGAACCCAAAAAGGATCAAATCAATCACGTCTTGCGACCATTGGTGACAGAGCTTCAAGACTTTTGGAAAGGTGTCCACTTTACATCAACGCACAAATATCCTAATGGCCGCCTTATTCGAGTTGCTCTGTGGCCACTCATTGCTGACTTGGTCGCAATGAGGAAAATTTCTGGCTTTGCAGCACATTCTGCCACTCACTTTTGTGTTCATTGCGATCTCACAATCAATGACATTGACAAAATTGATATGAGCAAGTGGCCGAAAAGGTGCAATCATCAGATCCATGCTCAAGCATGGCAAGACGCTCCAAACCTGGAGGAACAAGATACGATCTTCGATAAGTACGGCGTACGATACAGCGTTTTTTCGGAGCTCCCTTACTGGCAACCCCATAACTTTGTTACTATAGACATCATGCACTGTTTACTCCTTGGAATTATGAAAGATCATGCGATCTCAGTATTAAATATTGAAGCCGCAGGGAAGTCATTAAAGGCACTAGAAGAATCGAACGCGGACAGAGGAGTTTATGAAGACTTCCATGTGAGTCACAGTATTCTTCTGTCCGTACCTGGATCATTCAATGATGGCTTATTCAAAAATTTAGTTTGATCCCCCATTAGGGCTAATCGGGGTCCGAGAGTCTTTAGATGCTCCTGAATGTGAAACAAATGAAAACAATCCAACTGAAAATACCCATAATGACTCATCTCGCAATCCCGATCTGTCAGAAGTCTATGATAGTTCAACTGAATCCAGCAACAACAACCTTACTGCTTTAGAGAGCACCGAAACCGATTCACACCTTGCTGATCTAGAATCCAACAGCGAGAATTCCGCCAAACAACCTAGCCTCCCCACGCGCAAGATCTTACCTCGCAGGGTCAAAGCTGTTCGAAATAACCCCCCCTCATCTCAGAATTCTACCTCTGGAATCTCTGATGTGCAAGAAGGATCATCTTCTCACTATCCAATCCGCACAGCTCATAGTAGGAAGCGAAAGAGGCCTGGAAACATCAGTGACAGCGACTCTGAACACAGCAGCCACTCCACTATACGCGACTCTCTGGCTCGACCGCGCAAAAGAATTACACAAGTCCGAAAACGAGTACGAACTGCGAATGCTCAGCCGCTTGAAGTTGCTCAGCCGCTTGACGTTGCTCAGCCGCTTGAAGTTCCATCAAATCCAATAACATTCAAGCCTGCAGATCTATATCGCCTGCATCAGGTCATGAGAAACACTCAAACCCCCTCTTGGATGACTCGAGTCCCTACAAAAATTGGGACAGTAAGTTTAGGTTATATTAAGGCTTCTGAATGGCTCGTTTTCTATACAGTGTATATGGTTCTTGCAACCATCCCTGATTTGTATCATTCCGAAGACCCCCAGCGCCAGATCATGTGCCAGAGTATCATCAAGCTTGTAGAGATAGCCAATGTCACTGTATCTCAAACTTTTACTAAGGAAGATGGACTAGAGCTACAGTCTCGAATTTGAGTCTTTCGTGAACACATAGGCACCCATTGGCCGCATGTCAGCATAAAAAAAAACATGCACATTTGCCAACACTTACCCGATATTGCACTTCTCTTTGGTCCTCCAGCTTCCACGGCTGGTTATTTTGGTGAACGTATCAATGGAGCTCTATCGGACATTCAAAACAATCGTCACCCAGGTACGTCTTTCTCTGCTTTTCTTTATATCCTTGTGGTTTTTCTGATGATCGGTTTCACAGATGAATTGGACAAAATATTCTGTAAAGCTTTCTCCCGTGAAGGCTATCTTCTTGCTGTCTTGAATCAAGCCCCAACATTCCTTAGTCAAGCAGAAGAACGCATCAGGGAGTCAGCCATTGAGTCACTCACAGGTACTTCATTACCAAAGTGGAAGGATCAGGAACTTGATCACGATAATTATCAAATCTGGCTGAGCTATATAAACAATGATATTAATCAAAGATACGGCCGATTTTCCAGTTCAATCAACAATGATTCTCATACGCCAAATATATCCAACAAGCTGCCGGCTCTCGTACAAATCACAAATCGGCTCAGAGTTTCAAGGAAAACTTACTCGAGTGATTCCCTCACAAAAGGTAATAGCTTGATTTCTTATCATTACATAGGAAAGATAGCATATGGTAAGATCAAGGGTTTATTCCGTAGCAAAGCTATCCCAGAAGCAACATTCCTATTGGTAGAGCCATTCACACCTCTAGATACCGAAGATTCCGTAAAAAATCTGTACTTGCATCATCCACTTCTCAAGGCGACTATTGTATATGAAATGACAAGCAATCACGTGGTTGTTGACTATTGTGATCTCATAGGGCATGTTGCTGCGCTCAAGAACCCGGCAGGAAGCTTTCATATTCAAAGCAGCACATACTCTATGGTGAGCTTGAAAAATTATGTGAGTCCTATCATTGTTGTTAACTACGTTAACTGCAATCCTTTGGCTGATGCCTTTGTTCACAGAGCTCATTTGTCGATGAAAGCAGTTGACAGTGGTCAAGTTTATGAGGGTGCACGCATCCTCCGCCTGGTTACATTTTCATTTCATAAAATCGTTTACATTTTCATTTCATAAAATTATTCTTCGTGAATAGGTTTCATTTGGCTTGTTATACTTGAAATGTATTTGATCTGAAATTCATGTTCCCTATTTGATCTGACATTCATGTTCCCTCTAAATCAATCATTGATCCTCTACCACCAAAAATGTTATACTTTTAATAATTAAAAATTCATTCAATCAAATGTGGGTGATTCATGGATCCGTGGGGTTTCGGGATTCTAATTGTATCTCATCTCAAAAAATGACAGACTGACACTTTAAAAAACCTCGTTTTCACCGCAGAAACAGAACCAATGGAAATATATGGAGACTTGGTATGAATGCAATCTACATTAGGAACATAACGCAAATGCTTACCAAACACTTCGTTGTTTATCCCAAAAGGATATATAACAGTTGATGGAATATCCTTTGATCTCATGACAGATCTATCATGTAGCTTTATTCAAAAGATCAGTTGGAGAGATTGTTGATATCAAATTTGTTTATTTGACTAAATCTATTGCTAGAAATTGAGTTGAGTCTATGTCTGCTACAAATGGTGCCGCTGTAGCTAAAGCTCTTGTTTATCACAAAGGTTTCATTCCTAGATAGATAGATGAAGATCATTTCGATTTGAAATGTCTCGTAGCTATAGCTAGTTTACTGTTCTACAAACAGCTCAAGTCGAGACCCTCTTTTTCCTCTATGGAACAATTGCTATCGATGTGGATTGAAATTAATCTCATGAATGTGTAGGTGTGCAAAAGTTAACGTAATAGATCCGAACAAGTATGAAATTTCAACAATCAAACGATTAACTAAACAAAATATCAAATGGGTGATGATTGTAAGCTACAAAAACGAATGTGTCGAGCAAATGATTACAATGTGAATGTGATTAGTTGATTGAAGTAGATAGAGCAACAGAGGAATTAGGATCTATCCATGATTAGGTATTCATTCGATTGGTTTTGAGAGAGATGTCAGTGATGATGATGTAAATAATGATGATGTAAATGATCGATTGAACTTGAAAGGTTGGAGGAAGATAGATGATCTGAAGATGAAGATGAATCGGTAGGGAGTGAAGAGGTAGGTGAAGGATGATTTGGTGGTGAGTTTGTTTGAGATGAGCTTCTTGATGAATTGGAAGATTAGATGATAAAGGCGAATAATCAATATCACAATTAAGTTACGATGGAGATGGATTGGATGAATACTTACCTATGCAACTCCTAATCATCATTCTCAACTCTCAACTACGGTTGTTTGGCATGGAGAGGTGAGGTGGGGTAGTTGTCGTTGGATTCATGTTGTGATTTGAAATCAAGTGAAGATAATTGAAGTTTGGTTATTGATCAAGCAAATCCTTGAAAATCGGGTTACTTGAAATTGCAAAAGGGTTTCTTCTTTTCGCGTGTGAGGAACTTTTTGGAGAGTAAATTAGTATTTGACAGGGTGGCTGTAATTTAAAGATAAAGATTTCCCCGCGAAAACTTTGTCTGAACATCAGGACTTCCGAGCATGATGGTTCGGAAACGGGTGTCCGGGACATCCTCACGCCCCGCACATAAAAAACGTGATTGGCTCTACTTAGGTAGAGCGAGCGATGGGAAGGGATGTAAGCCGAGTGGAAAGGGATTGTGGAAACCAATAGTGAGCGATTGTAGTCTCAGGTAATGTGCTGAGCTGCACTTGTTCAGCTCAACTTTGATCATACACTTGATTAACTTAGTGTTCAAAGACGGCTGAGCACCAGATAGCTCAGAGAGCTTAGGTTACGACTAAGGAGAAGAACGAAATTTCAAATTTCAAATCTCAAAGAACAAAGTTGACACGTTCTAACGATCTCGACGTCGAGAACGTCTCTCGTGGACGCAGTGAGAACGAGTTGATTTTACTTACCTTTATACCTCAAAAAGAGGGTACCTTGGCCTCTTTTGTTCGTCCACAACATGAGGATCTGATTGTCTGTGCCCTGTGATAGTTGGTCAGAGGGCTCTGGTCGAATATTCAAAAGATTCGAAAGAAATGGGAATAGATTGTATGTTGATGTGACTGATCTGGAGGCTGATTTCATTGGAATTAACAATCGAAAAGGCGGAAATATAAGGTGGAACCACGGCGTAGTACGATCGAAGTCCATTGGTGGGAAGCTATGGGAAGCGTAGTGGAATGGATGGTGGACCGGGATTATAGGCGGTCAGCGTAACTCAACCCAACCCCAGGCTGAATTTGGTAACGGGAAACGGGGCGCCCCGGGCGCCCCGCTACCCGGGTGGCAAGGCGTCCTGTTGAAACGCAGCGCTCCGCGCTTCTTTCTGCTTGGCGAGCCAGACTTGACTCAACCTACCTCCATCCTTCTCAGACAATTTGCAACAATTCTTATAAATCTCATAGAAGAATTCTCAACACAGGGGCAAAAATAGATGCTCACATAGGTGTGAGCGTTGAAATTTTTGTGTTTGTTTCAATGTTTGTTCAATTTTACTTCCCTTTTCTTTCCTATTTCTTTCTACTCCTCAGCTGATTAGGCAATCAACCGGAACTGAGCAGAAAAACTAAGCCTCACTCAGGCTTTATTCCTTAGCAAAGAAGTCTGAGGAAGGGCTGATCCATCTGCTCAACTGATCCTGAGCGACATTCCCTGGTTCAGTAGGCTCCAAGGGACACCATTTATGATTAGCTTAGGGGCTGAGCTGAGCTGAGTAAACTCTTAGCTAATTCTGTGCAGCATCCCTTGCATTGATCACATAGGGCCAGCCTTGCCTCAGGCTTCATGGCTCCGGAATGAAGCCTGATGCCCATCTGCTCAGTTGACCAATGCTGCTCAGCTATCCCTCAGTGAAATTCCTGGGATCAGAAGGATCCAAAGGAGTTCACTGCTCATTGGCTGAGGGGCTGCTCAGCTAGTCCTCAGGGGCATTCCTGGGACCAGAAGGATCCAAAGGATGTCACTGAGTATTGGCCAAGGGGCTGCTCAGTTCATCTCAGCCCCTCAGTGTGAGCAGCTTTATCCAGGGGACATCACTTAGGATTAGCTGAGCGGCTGAGATAAACTGAGCAGGGGGATGGCTCTGTTATGAGGCTTCATCCCTTAGCAAGGAAGTCTGAGGAAAGTCTGGCCCATCAGTGACCCAGCCAGGGGATGCTACTGAGTATTTCCTGAGCAGCTCAAATGGGATGGCCCCTGTGCAGGCTTCTTCACTAAGAAATGAAGCCTGAGGAAGGTTTAGTTCATGTGCTCATTTTCATTTTGACCAAATTGCTGAGTATTCAGTGACTCATGAGCTGATCTGAGTACTCATCTGGACTCAGTTATTGCTCATCCAAGATGGAAATGAGCCTTCTCAAGAAATGTCAAGCAAAATATGAGAAAAACAGCCTGATCACCTGAACACAACCAAAATTTTGAATTGAATGAATCTGAAAGAAAATGAATCTTTTTTGGAGACTTCAAAAAAGTCTACAACGCTCACATACATGTGAGCATCAATTTTGGCCCCTGTGCAATGTCATCATAGAAGACTTGGATGAATAGGAAACATCAATTCCCTAATTCCCACTGTGCTACAAAAAATTATAATCATAGATTGATAATTTCTTCATTCATCCTCTACATACCAAAGACAAGACGTGAGATCTCCGCCACTCGTCTTGAATTCTGAGTTCTCTGTTTTGAGATTTCAGAATTTTGAATTGCAAGCTTGTTTTCAACTCGGACCTCGCACCACAACCTACCACAACCCACATGGCATCACACTAAGCCACTTGATGCTCTTTTGTGCTTCTCTTTTTTTCACTTGATCTTGCTGGATTCAAGAAGACTTTGTACCAAGCCATCTGATTAACAAACAGCTGGTCTAGATCTATCCATTTTGATTCCAGGATAGCCAATTGGTTTAGGGAACATTGAAACAAGAACCCTGATCACATGCAGATAGACACACAGTTTTATTTACAAAATATTCAGCCAATGTAAAAAAAACACCAACGGCAGGGCTTTTTTTGCCAAGGATACATCTGACCTGTTGGAACTGCAGGCATGAAAACCTGAAAATGGCAGGGTTATCTTTTCCTCAGAAATCTCCCGAGTCACAAGACATTTAATCTTGTGGCCCCTGGTTTCAGACCATTTCTCAATGAATCAATTGTTTTATCAATTAGCTAGGCCATCCAAATTGGTAAATTTCATTTTTCTCATTTTCTATTTGTATAAACGCTTGCATCTAGTTGTCCTACCGCTTTGCCAAAACAATCTGTTAATCACTCATGTGTCAAAAGAAATAGTCACTTTTTTTGTTTGCACGCACTGCTTGAACTGTTTTCCTTTAGCACTTCAGTACACCTAGGAATTGTTTCCAAGCAGCTCACTTTCATCGCCTCCTTTTAAAATATAATAATCACTTTTTTGTTTGCATATGCTGCTTGAATTGTTTTCCTTTAGTCCTTCAGTACGCCTAGGAAATCTTTGGGTTATAAAGACATAACATGTAACCAGATACTATTCCAACACCGAGATCATTGAGGCTGAATACCATTCCATTTGGCCTCCATTTGCGCTATTCATTTGTCCCAAGCAGCGTGATTCAGAGTCTTAGCAAAGCATTTGTCAACAGAGTCAGTGGTCAATATGCATATGTCTTTAGTGCATTTAGGCCTGTTACATTGATCACGGTGGTTTCCACCCCCTGAGTATGCAGTAGCTGTTGAGAAACTGGCTTGGCTTGCTTCGATGAGAGCGGGAGTGGAAAAGCCACCATTGTGTGCTTTGTAATCAATCAGGTATTGAACACCACATGAAGAGTGAGAGGGGAGACATTGGCGTAAATGTTTTTGGAAATGTTGTCATTGATCCTGGTCTTCACAGTTTTGATAAGCTTCCTAGCTGCTCCAGAGGAGGAGCTCTTTCCTTTGAACTTGACATAGTTGGCAATAAGATTGTTAAGCTTATTGCAGTGAGTTTTGGACGAGTCACTGGGCAGAATTTTCATATCATTTAAAGCATCTTCAATAGTTCAAAGACCAGCCTCAGAAATCTTCTGGTGGTGATTCTTGAGGCTGGACCAGATCAGGGAAGGTTCATAGGTAAGATCATTGTCATTGTCAGAGTCATCATCATGGTCTTCATTGTCATTGTCAATGTCAATGCATGATCAGAGTTTCAGCATTGTCTGGCATTGGTTCTTGTTATGACTATCCATGAGTCCCATCATCCAAATTGATAAGACAAGCTTCAACTTGAGGTGTTGCTCATCTGTTAGTCCGGGGTACTTGAATTCAGGTTTAGACAGGTACTTGTGGTAATCAATAGCCTTCAGCACTTGTCTGATTTTGATAGACCAGTTCGGAAAGTTTCTGTCTGTGAGTTTTGTGTCTACATTTTACTTAGCTAACACTGAATTGAGTTTCTGAACAAACTGCTGAAGGGGAGTTCCAAAGGCTTTGGAGTCCTCCTTTTCAGCCATAGTGGGACAAGGTAGTTTGGAGATTGGATTGAGTGATTCAGCAGTTGGAGGTGGTTTCTCAGTGTTGGTGTTGGAACGAGTTTCTGAGAGTGAGTCAGAGAAAATGTCCTGGTATTTGGAGTTGGTTAAGCTAGGAGACAGTGATGACATTCACAGATGATGGAGACGTCTGACAGAGTTTGTTGATGGATCTTAGTAACTCTTGCTACCATGAAATGAGTTCTTGCAAGGTGTAAGGGGTTACATAATGGCTATTGGTGTATGGAAGTAGACAGGTCACAGTTGTAGTTGTCAGCAAGCCTAGCTCCACAAAGAACCTCTTCTTCACCGAATACCTTTGGTTGGAGCTAGGTGAGATTATCATTTCACTACATTTTCTCTATTCTCTCATCTTCCTCTTTCTCAGTTCTGTTGTAGAGCGTTGAAGCTGATTGACCAAATACCTTTGGTTGGAGCTAGTTGTGTGTTTTTGTCTTTTGGAAATCTAGTTGGGTTTTAGATTACGCTTGGGAGCAACCGCTCCAGATCCTCCTTGACTCAGTGAAGGCTCTAGATCATAGAGCCTTACACTAGGGCGGAGGGAATCAACGCCTTACCTGCAAGCAGCAGGATATCACGACAGAGTGGTAGGAAGGTCTGTTGAGAAAGATGAGTACAGTCCAGGTGAAGATCACACACACAGAGTAAAAAGAGAAAAAAGGTGCTTACTCTCAAGCTTCAGTTTCCACACAATGAGGGAGGAAACCGGATCTCTAGAGAAGCAGAGTATAAGAGAAAGATGTTGAGACAAAAAATTTCAACAACCTATCCCAAAAGGGAGCACACATTGCGCACACAAGAAACATAGTAAGAGGAAGTACGGATTGGGATAAGCCTCTACAAGAAATCAATTAGAAATTGGAAGACCACCTGGTTTGAGAATAAGCTGAGTTCTTGTGTGAGTATTAACCCCTGAAATTACACTACCACGTCCACATGCCCACTGAATCCTCCTTGTCTTGATATTTCTTGATTGAGAACCTGCACCACTACCTCCTCCTCAAAATATCCGTAATTTTTGTGATGTACTTGACCAGATGTAGCCTTTTACCACAACACCAACAGCTTGTGTGGTGCACTTCTTTGAAGAAAACTATTGTACAAATGAGATCACTGCCTGAAGTTAACCTATTAAACATCTAACATATTTTTGGACAGACTCTATGAGTGATATACAGTTTATGAAACACAGGTCAGATCAGGTGTTTGTAATTTGCTGCCACAGGCCAATGTTCAGTCATTGTGCCCACCTGGAAATTACTATCCCTCTAGCCGCGGCGCCCGCCAATGATTTGCTAGTCACACTTAATTCTTGGAGTGTTCACATCAGAGTTTCACAATTGTTCATAAGCCCCTCTTCCGGGGCCTGGACGCGGCTGCGCAGACAGGGCTTTGTTAAGCTAAGGGCCAGGTACTGGATCAAGACAGATTGAGTTATGTGGCCTAAGGCTTGACCAAAACAGCTTAGGCTGTTAAGGGGGTGTGTGGACCAAAGAAGGGGGGTGTATATAGTGGGATCCTTTTTTAATTGTGCTTGACTTTCTTTCACTCCTGCCTCGGCTGTCAAATAATTCAGAAAATTATCCAATTTTGTGATGTAGATTCTTTGGAGCTTCAGCATCATATATCCCCAAAAATAAGGTTAGATTGCAGCTTTGAACTCAAATGAAGTAAGTGGATAAGACTAGTCATCAATATGTAGTAGGTTTGTTGGATTTGGGACTATAAAAAGCAGAGCTGAATGCTTCTAGAAGCTTCTTATAGCAGAACTTGAGATGATGTGGATTTCGTAGAGATTTCCTCATTCAAGCTTTGAATAAGAAGATATACCATTGAGTGCAACTTGGATTCTGATCACTGTAAACATTACCCTTGGTTTTGGTGTACGAATTTAAAAAAATATCTATGAGTGTGCCAATGTCCATCAAGCGTAGCAGACTGAAGGGTGAATTTGGGAGTCTTGGGAGATAGTGCAAGGGTGGACAATGTGAGGAATTCTTGGGGTTCTTCCCCCTTATACGTATGATAAGATGAAATTGAGATGTTGTTAAACAGCAGAAACTCAAAGTTGTTATTCAAGCTGTGCGTTTTTGACCTGGTATAGTGCAAGTCTACTATCATGTAGTCAAAAAGGAAACCTCAGCCAAAAAAGAATTCAATCAGACTGTTTCATCTAACAGAAAAGATATGAAGGTTCTCTGATATTCATCTGGACAGGTGACTAAACCAACGGTATAGATCCCAATATTTGATACTGTACATTTGTGTTGGTGATTTATGGAAGACGTTTTTAAATTGACAACAAATACTGATAGGGTAATACTTTTGGCCGGTCTTGTGTTGCGCTCAAAGCGATGTTAGACAAGTTGGATACCCAGTCTGTCCATCTCCTGGTCGATCGAGTTTTCAGCCAGTAATCTGTGCTGTGAGCCTCCGATCGGACACCCGCACGTGGGACACCTCGATTGCTGGAAAGGACGAACATCAGCAATGTCATACAATCCTTGATTGAAGCATGGAGAGTCTTACTTGCATAGCCTGCCCGCATTCCGAGATGTAAAAAGTATGGCCCTCTATACAGCGGTACCTGTGTGTTTTCATGTCAATTAGCATCTCATCATCAAATTTAAAAAGAGCCTGTGCACACCAATGGGATCCAAATTGAACCCCCATGGCTCGAGCGATCATAGTCTTTTCTTCGAGAGTGACAGGCTCCTCCCACGTTCGCGACACAAGGGACGATAGGACCTGATCGAATGAGCTCTCTAAAAGATCACGATTTTCCTTTGCAGAATCTATTTCATCATTATCATGACTTCCCGAACTTTCCAAGCACATCTTCTCCCAAATGACTATCGCATTGTTTAGCTTATTTATCGCTTCGTTTGAGTCTTCTGTTAATGATTTGATAAGATCTAGATCCTTATCATCTTTACGTAGCTCTTCCTTCACAATCGATTTCATTTCGTCTAAGAGCGCGCGGGCGTGAAAATCCCAAGCATGCACAGTTTGAATGGTCAAACCAAGTTCAAAAGCTTCTGTCGCAATAAGTTTTTTGCTCCTGACACGCGATCGGCGTAGGAAATTCAAATATAGCTTCCACTGGAAGATTATGATATCTGCACCTTCACTACTGTCGTAGAATGATGGGATGGAGTTCTCTAAAGCCCGGATAATGATAACGAAGATTTGATCCTCCAATGCACCAACATCCGTGATGATGGTATTGATAGACGGAGGTGGACAGGATCCCATTTCTCGACGAGCCCGCGCCATCAAAGCATCGATGTCACCATCTTGTTCATTGTTTTTTGCTGCCTGATGAACTAATGATTGATAAACTTTACTTAATCCTACGTCGTACGCGGCGCACATGGGTTGCTTCGTGGTGACCAAATCAAAAAGGGTCTTGTATGTGAGTCTGAGAGGATCGGTAGCCTTCTTCCAAGTATCTAGAAAACTGTTCGAGAAGCCATGTTGCTTCAAGTCAAAAATGTCTGCCGGAGAGAGTAATATAGTTTCTTCAGCTTTGCAGCACGAAGTCTGGTATTCGAGTACTTCCTTGAGCTGAACCCGTGGATTGATGTGGCTGATTTCGAACCAAGTACGTTCATCCAGTACAAATTTGAACTCCTTCAACTGATCACAGATTTCTTTCACAGTATATTCGGATCGTCGATAATTCTCTTCTTCCAAGAGTTGTAGTTTAGCAAACATGATCGGACGTGTATATCTTCGTGCAAATTTGGGAGTGATCGCACCACGACACGACGGACACGATTTCGGAGTGACGCGATGTTCGGTAGGAAATATTGGCCGCCCATCTGAATTGTAATATTGATGGAGCTCCATATGTCCATCGAGAGTTTCGACCGTCCAAGAGTGGCCGCAAGCAAGTGTGATGATCCTGTCGTCCCAATTTTGTTCCGGATTCATTTCATTGAGAGTCTTCGACTCGAATATATCAACGACCTGTTCCATCGTTGAGGCAGGGCTACAACGCACACAATTCTGATGGCTGCAATTTTCCCCGCAGAGTGATGGACACGGATGACCACAGCTAAGTTGTAATGGACATGCCTCCTGGCAGAATGGACGGGCACAGGGCTAAAAAGAAATTCTTAGACGGCTTTGCATGTGTGAGGGAATCAGAAAAAGATGCTGACCACAATGCAGGGCAATTCACAAGTGTGGTGCTTACAGCTCCATTCGCACTTGTGTTTGCACGGGATACACATTTCACTGCAACGCTTTGGACAGGGACGATGTTCGCAACTCATATCGCATGACTTGGAGCAGGGTGGACAAAAGTCATGCGGGCATGGCGAAGAGCATCTATGTCCACAGCTAAGCTGCTTATCACACGCATGAGGGACGTGCTTGTGTACCTGGACCGCTGCATCGGCAGCAATTGGTGTTCCAGTCGAAGTTCCTTTATTGAGGCTTCGACCGCCAGAACAAGGATTCCAGCATTTCTGGTCACAGCAAAGCATTTCACCACCGCAAGGTTCTATGCAGTCATCGGGAACGTCTCTGTTCTAACTTGGGTACAAGGAGACATCTGCGAAAAAAACATATTAGATAGATCACCTCATGATATGTGAGCTCAAAGTACAAACTTTTTCATGTCCACAGTCCATCTTCCAAGGTACGGCTTCATGGCACACCACATTCTCAAGGCGAGAAAGTTCAGAACATAAGATACGCGGCGCAACATGTCCACAAGGCAATTCCACGTCTCGTATGGGGACGCGGCACGCTAAACAAAGATCTCGATGACATAACGAGGGGCACGGGTGCCCACATCCCAGAATTTTATCACACAGCTCGGTGCATTGCGAAATTGTATGCTGCTTCAAACGTGGTTAGATTCTGTCAACAAGTTCAGAATGAAGAGAAACTTACTTCACGATCATCCGGATGACAGCGGCGTTTACACAAGTGTCCTAAAGAGCAATCAGCTTCAGTACGCTATCAAGCTTATTACCCGTGAAAGTACACCAATAAACTCTTACCACATGGCTCTAATTGGTCACCACAGACCAGCCTACATCCACCCTCCGGTGACAGTTCTGAGAATTGACGGGAGCACTGGACCAAGTTTTTCGAGGTAAGTGGATACCTTTCACATATGATCGGGATACCGTCCATCAAAGACTCTTCGGCTTTAAGAGAGGAGATCACGAAGTCCCAATAGGGCGTAGCTCTTTGAAGTAGATCACAGTCTCCTAAAATGAATAAACCATGCCTTGCTCGTGACAAAGCTACGTTTGCGCGATTTTCGGACTACAGAACGAAAGTGATTGGTAACAGAGACACACTAAAGATATCAAATCACATTCATACCTTCAAGAATCCAATAGAATCATTCTGGTATTTGATGACGCTATTTTTTTGGGAATTCCGGACCACTGATAGTTGAAATTCTCTTGTCAATATACAGACTACCAGAGGATGTTGTGATAAAATGGACTCACAGCTCAGGATGATGATATCATCTTCCTCCCCTTGGAAATTATCTACACTTGTGATTCTTACCTGATGGATGCATTTTTGATTAGTTATATGCGATAATCGTTCAATTAGATGAATACTGACTTGAGCTCCAAGTTTATCTTCCTGAATTTCCCCACCAAAACAATCATCGAGTTTCTTTTGCTGTGTCAGGTCCTCTGAATTTGATTTGACCCGGACCCCCGCATCCTTGAATAAATTCCTAAGGATCACGACCTGCCCCACATAGGGGGTTATGATGCTTACACGGCCTTCATATCCTTGTTTAAAAAGGTATTTGGTCAAACCAACCACGAATGAGGCCTTGATATGAACATGGTATCATCAGCCATAATTTTCTGTGGTCAAAATTGTAGGTTGGTATTTACCTCGCCTCCATTGGTCTGTGAGGTGCTCACTGAGGTCTTCGAATCTTCGGGAAAGCTGTGGTTCATAAACACGACATTTGAAGATATACCTTGAATTCTGCTCGATCGTGGTGATGTGATTAGCTCGTGGTTGAGGAATGCAAACCTCGAATATCACTGACTTTGGAAAGGTTAACGTTGATGGATGATTTTCCAAGTTCGGGTAAATTTTGCTGCATTGTATTTTGAGCTGGAATGAGTGCGTATGATCTGCCAACCAGATTATATGATAATAAAGAAACCGACCTTATCAAACTTGATATTGCAGGTCTCATTCTTCTTTGAGTTCTGAGGCAAGCAAAGTCAATTTCGGATCTGAGATACAGACTAGGTTTCAGTAAAACGTCCAGCATTATTGGAAAACATTCATAAATATGGCAAGAGAAACTGAGCTCTACCTAACAAGTCTCTCGAACAGGCTTTGATCAGCACGGTAAAGCTTTCCAATTGAACTGTCCACGGAAAGGTCTTAAGGAGTGCACTAAATGAGTCCATGAACACGCGAGGATCTATTTTCGAACATATGCTTACTGTACGAGTTGATATGAGGTCTTAGCTGTTGATGATCTGTAGAGAAGAATGTGACGAGTGGATCAATCATGATAACAACTCAATTTCGCTGCACATGAGGCTACCAAAGAAACGTACCTCCGATCATGATCAAATGCTGGATACTCGGATTCAGTGACGCCCAGACTTGCCCCTCAAGTATTTCACCCGCCTCTTCAATTAGCAAGACTTTGGGTTGCGCTGAGCGCATTAGGTCAAGATACATCGCCGCTCCACTAGTCGTGCAAGCAATCACATCCATGGATCTGAGATAATCACACTTGAGTGATTCGTAGATCGCGTTCAGCTTCACTTTCGCGTTTTGGAGTCTCCTTCTCAAGAAGAATAGATTAGTATCAAGTTCGCGGTACACAATACTTTGCCAATGCTGATAAAGGTTCTTCCTTTCAACTCGAGACATCTCCCAAGGATCAGAATCATGAAGCTCTTCAACATTTCGTGTGGTATGAAGATCTTTTCTCTCCAACCACTTCCTGTATAATCTATTGTTAGAACCGCTTTCGTTTATTCCAACGCATAGAAGGTAGTAGCAATTTCACTGCTCGATCTCTGAATCATGTCACACAAAGATGAGTTGAAGGCATAAATTTCAAACGGATCTATACTATTACCACCCACTTGACTTGGTTGAATCAAAGATTGATTCGCCTTCTGTGCTTCAATGACCTTTCGGGAATCAACACGCGCAGCAAAGTCGTTACATTCGAGCCAGTCCTTCATTCGGGGGTCCTGGGCAGATGTGCTTTTCGAAGTAGAATTGACGACCGTCCATCCTTCCTGATGAAATAAGGATAAGGCATCGCGTATGAAACTTGGTGGATCAAGTATGCCGTCACATGCTTTGGACCTTAGACTCTCCAAACGGTGCACTGGTATGACGTGATCTTTTCCTTTGAAAGCCATATTGCACCTATCATCAATTTCTGCTGTTATCTCTTCGATGAGCCCACGTTGCTTTCTGACTGCTTCTCTTGCGACTCGACTCAGGGGGTTTCTTTGACAGTTCAGATTAAACTGTAGATAATATTGTCAGGTGATGATTGGCTTTGGAATTTATTGGACCAAATGATTCACAAAGCTTACAGGTTGTATTAATTCGGATTTTGATCCCACACCTATACGAGTAAATCTTCCCGTAACGTTGCTTTCGTAGAGCTTTTCTAAAAACTGTGCAGGTCATTTTCGGCGGAAGTTGAGCCTACGTGTCATGTCTTGACATACTCATTGATTGGACTGGAAGATTCACCTGGTCTAATGCATGATTTGTTACGCAGACAATATGGATTGGCTTAATACCATTCTTTAACAATGTCTCAACGACTTTCACACCCACGCTTATAAAGAAGGAATGGGTTAGTAATATTCTTTAAACAGCAGGGCAGCTTGTGATGGTCACTTACTGGCTCTTTCCTGTACCTGGTGGACTAAATCAGAAAAAAGGGCAACATATCAATATTGTGTTAGAGGGATGAGTGTATTTGATAAGTACGTACCCTTTGATCAGAGCTACTTCACTGGATAGGCAGTGAATCAAGGCCTCTGCTTGAGACTGATCGAGCTTTCCACTTTCTACAATTTGCTCAACTGTAGCTGCTTTACTTCCGGGATCAGAAAGTCGGACAGGCGTATTTCTGTCACCCAGAGGTCTGCCAAGCAAGCAAGATAAGTTCCAAGCGAATCCAGGGTTTCGCGGATACATCGGTACTGATAAATCTATCTTTTGATTTTCATCAAGCATGGGTACCCCCAAATAGGGTTTGAATGGTACCTCATAATAGTGTTTTTGACGAATGACTTCAAGATATTGTAGTTGTACCTCGGCAACAAGGTTTGGGATTTCGAACAGTATAAATTTAGATGAGTGGTTATTTGAAACTTTTCTGGATTGAGCGAATCCCCAATTGTACGTTTGTTGATGTAAAGGCTTGACGAGAACTTCTAATTTATTGTTTACTGTTGCAGTAGCATCGGATTTGAGAAGTCCAAGATGAAATTGATTACCGTCAAATATACCGACTAAATTTTTGTTTCTTAAGTTCCCAGTATCTTCTAAAACTTTTTGAGACTTTGTCCATGTAGCCGTGATGACCAAACAAAGGCTTTCTTTCTGAGGACAAACCTCCATATTTTCAACACATGCGCCTTGAAATATCCCACACACTATATCCGATCCTTCGTGATTCAGTTTGACGCGACCATTAGTGCAAAAGATTTTTGAGCCCTTTGATTTACTCTCTTTGCGAAAAGCTTTGAGTACATCTCGAATCGGAGAAACGAAATCTTCACGCATAAGTCGGAAACATGTATCAAGCTGTCTTTCAACACCGTTTGTGACAATGTGATGTGGCGCAAGCGGGAAGTTGGCTGGAAAGCATGGTTCTGTGTCGCAGAGAAGTTCATCGATAGTAGGAAAGCATTTTATTTTGCTTATCGAATGATGATCATTCGAGTGTCGACCTCCTGGTGGGACCCATCTTTGTTGAAGGATATGCAATGCTTTGTCGTTTTCACAGGTCGCTGTCACCCTAGAAATTTTGCTTTGCGATGGCGTTTGCGGTTGTGTTGACAAAGCTTCGACTGTTGTATCCCATTGAGCTAGCTTTCTGTGCAAATCTTTCAAATTGTTGGCCAAGTTAAGTAAAAGGTATTCACGCTCGTTGGAGGATAATGATGAGAATAAGTCTTGTTGTGATGTTTCCAAGCTAGACTGAGGGTTGGAAGCCTGTAAGATCTTTCGATCATCCACCTCCCTTATGAGTTTACCCAATGTTAACCGAATCTTGTCGACCGCGCGTAATCGAGTATGGAAGCGAATAGTATACCTGCTCAAAAAAGCTCGTTTCAAATTCTGTTTTTCAAGAAGATTGGGAATCGAAACTTACTGTCTTAATATTAGGTAAAAGGTCGTGAAAGCGCGATATGTGATCAATCCATTGCCAGGATCATCAGGCCAAGAAAATGATTCGATTGTTTCACATATCATCTCGACGTTCTGGTTGACTGTATCATACAATCTGTTGATCACGCCTTGGTCAAGCCAAGTCAGAAGCACTTCCGAAGTCAAAAACTTCAATCAAAAGGGATCAGTGAATTTCTTATCTGCTAGATGATGATGAACTACATGGTATCGCCAACTCACAGTCAGCGTAGGCAGCCAACCCTGGTAGATGAAGTATTCATTTCTTCGATTATGCCTCAGAATATCGCCAATGTATCGGATCAATAGTTCGAAGGGAGGGAGCTTAGAGCCTTGTGACGCGTCTTCGCTTAGCACAAGGAGCAGAAGATCGGCCTGATCTTTGTAAGACTTTTCAAAACAGAACCAATCAGCGAGCCAAGATCATCATCACTTTCTCTAGAACAACAGTCAACTGATGAGGATGTGAAGGAGTCTACCATGCCGGGTGCGATCATTGCAACTTGAAGAGTCACGGCGAAGTCCTTGAGTCCCCTCATCACCAATTGAGGTTGATATGGTGCAGTTGTCCATTGTTTGATCTTCCTCCAAAGCTCGCCGTGATTAGATTTATTGGGTATTTGTACGAGAGAGTCAGAAAATTGATGATTTCCACAGAGAGCTTTCTCTGGTTGAATCGTGTCAGCTTTATTTGTTACCGGGTCTGCCTGCCTTGCAGCTGGCTTGTGATAAACTCTTCCACCTCGCCTGCGCATGATTCGGGTTGATGGGGAAGTGGCTGAAGTGACAATGATGTTCTATATAATCAGAGTTCGTGAGCTCGATGTAGTTATCACATCTCAAATTACCAGCCACGCTTACACCGCTAAAGGGTTTTTAGGCAAACTTTTGTGGGCCCAGGGGTTTTTAGCCGCATCAGTCCCCGCGTGAGACTTGAGACAACGGTGAGACGATCATGAGACTACACGTTACAAATATGAGATGCATCCCAGGGATGGATAGCCTGATATGCCCAAGGAATGGGTTTGTCTCGGTTCTCGCAAGGAGCAGTGTTGGCTACCGACGTGGGCTTGGGCCCGAATTTTATTTCCCCCCATGAACACAAGGACAACATAGAAAAAGGCGATTGATAAACCACGCCGACTTCAAAGCTGGTTTGACACCGGTTTTTTCAAACCGGATTCCTTCAGAAGATGTACAGCTGCTATACTGAGGTAAGTACAGACTGGTACAGAGCTGTACCACTTCTACAGCCTTCAAACCTCTTCGAACTATTTCTGACGCCGGGTTTTGACAGACTCGGCGTTATTCCTTTTGAAAGTTTTTGGATTGTTTTCACCGCTGATCAATCCTAATTCTTGTTTCTGAGAAGGTGACTAGAGAAATTCATGTTCTACATACTCAATTTCGGTAGCTGTAGTAAACATTGAGAGTTTCTACTTGTCTGAGATGAAGGGCTATTGAAAATGTTTCCATTTGCGATGTTGGACGATTGAACAAAGCTTGGACCAATCACAAGAAACATGATATACTTTTGGCTCCATTTGCTCGGCTCAATCGCACCAGGAGAGCAATCCTCTTGGGAGGGCCTCAAGAACTCAAGCATCACCAAGAGTTCAAGGATTACCAATACTAATGCTGGATCTGATTGATAGTAAATCACCAATGGCCCGTCCTACCTCACTTTTGTTCGACCAAATATTGGAGGAAGTTTGCAAACGCTTGTTTGCAATGCAAAAGCAAGAGTCTGAATTGTCAGACTGGTTCTCTATCATTGTGTTCCAAAGAACATGTAGATAGAAACATTATGTGATGAATACTTGCTGGGTAGAAGGGGATTCTCACTTGATAGACCCACAGAGACGCAGAGTAGAGTACTGGCTCAGTCATTGCCCTCCTGAACTACTCTGCAAAACACTTCAACAGCAAGTGCAGTGGGTTACATGTACTGCGTCAAAATGCGGCATCACTGCAGACATTATTCGGGTTCCCCAAGTGGGCAGGGAAAAATGATTGGGAGTATGATTTGTCATAAAATGGTCTATCACTCCACACCTGAGCCATAACACCCACACTACATATGTGTAGCAGGCTCAGTGAATATGTGGTTATCATGTACATACAGTTCTGCTCAGTTATCTGCTCATCAGGACAAGTTATTCATATGTAATACATGCTGTAACTTCTTTCAGATTGAAAAAAGCTTCCAAAAGATTGACTACATACACTGACTCAATGTTTTGGTGTGATCTCATCAACTCAACTGCATGTAACACACTTTCTGTTACTAAGACATAGCTTCAACAATATTGCCTGAGCAGCTACAGAATTATATGTAGTGAATTTTTGGGAAAAAAATTTCAAAGTCGAAAAAGTTACATGTGGTATAACATGTGATTTATTTATTCTGATGGGCAAAAAACTGAGCAGACCTGTATGTACATGATAGACAACTATTGACTTAGCTTGCTGCACATATGTAGTGTGGGTGAAATGGCCCAGGTGTGCAGTATTAGATTCTTTTATGAAAAACTGTACTATTAATCATTTTCCTCTGCCAAATTGGGGAAGTTGAATGATGTTTACAGTGCATATCTCTGTCTTTGACTCATCGTTCATCGACTTCTTTGACACTACTAGAAATCACCAATTATTGTGATAGCATGCTCTGTTTTGAGGTTTCCATTGTGAAGAAGCAAACCAATTGCAAACCTCATGATTGTTTCTATCTACTCGCGGCTCCTAATTCTTAAAGGTAGGCAGCGGCTTCAGTTATTTTTGTCCAAACTTCAAACATCTTTATCTGAATCAAAAGCCGGCGTCAGAAGCAAAACAAAACCCCGGCTGCAGAAAAACCTAGAAAAACTCTGAAGGCAGTAGAAGTGGTACAGCTCTGTACCAGTCTGTACCTCAGTATAGCAGCTGTACATCTTCTGAAGGAATCCGGTTTGAAAAAACCGGTGTCAAACCAGCTTTGAAGTTGGCGTGGTTTATCAATTGCCTAGAAAAAATAGAGAAAAGAGACCGGAACATGTGGGAGGTCTAACTATTTCTACATTTTGTTTTAAGAGGGAGCAGGTGGGCGGGCAAACAAAATTAGAAGTTCAACTAGTACCACATTGAGATAACAGAAGAAGAAAGAAGATGAATTGGATTCAATAGAAGACTGTATCTAGCGGAAGTATTGAACTGAAAAGGAACAACTAGATTGAAAATATTTTTAGAAATTTTTGAAAATCTTTTCTGGGACAAACGGAAAGGGGTCGAGAGTAGGAAGATGAAAAAGGTTGGTAACAAGATCCGCAGTTTGAATTGTATTGATGATCTTTTGTAATTGCTTGACTTTTCCGCTTTCCCGCCTTGGAGCTACCTGCTCTTCTTGCTTGTGTGTACCCTCAACTCTCCCATTCCCCTCAGTCAACTCCTCGAGCCAACTTCCAACAGATGGGACTTCTGATTTCCACAATCTTGGCATCTTTGAATCAAGGGATCACAATGACCTTCTGTGTCTGTGGTTTTGTATTGCTCTTTTCCTCATCACCCCATCAAAAACACTCAACTTTGGGGATGAGCAAACACTCATTTGTAATGTTGATTTTTGTCTGTAAAGTCACATCGATTTTCATTTGGACAGTCGATCTTCAATTTGGAAAGTCAATCAATCTTTATCTTTTATTGATTCATGTTTAGTTGTTGTTCCCTCTCATTGCTATTATCCTTGATTGATACAATCTATCATGAAATTTAGAACGTACAAGTTTTACTTGAAATACATAACAATGAGTGCGTATTTGAATTGATCTTAGAGAGAATCAGATTATCGTTCTGTTGCGACTCACAAATCTTGGTCTCACCATTTGTCAATCTTAGAGAGGTTATCATCCTATCACCAATCTCGGCCTCACATCTTGATATGTACACCTTTGAATTTGGTCGCACACATTTAAAACACTAACAATCGGCTCACATTTAAATTGTTATTAGAGTCTGTTCAGGTTAGTCTTCAGAGTCCAGATTGCCCCAAATTTCGAGGATCGACTTGAGTCTGTGGGCAGTTTTTTTAAAGAGCATGATGATGATTGATCCAACAAAACAAAAAACAAAATGAAACAACAAAAATAAATGATATTGAGAGAGATTGAGAGCTATTGAGAGTCATCAAATCGGCAACATTGGGCAGCAAAAGGAAGTATGCGGGAGAAGATGCATGCATCTGCGTCTTGATCAACCCAAATGGATGTATACATACAGAGCTGTACGGTCTGTAGGCTCACATTGTCTCATGTCCTCTCACGTGAAGACTGATACGGCTATTCTCTTGAAACCCGACCCCTGCACAACCACTGTCTTGTCTAATTCACATCTGAACATCCAATCGTCTCAATGTTGCGAGCTCCACGGATAGCCCACAGTGCTGGACGCCGTTCCATTGCCACAACACGGAGCTGACAGGGGTTGTATCCGTAAATAAAGCGCATGGCAATCAGCCGCTGGTCCCACGCAGCAGATATGCACCCCAAACACGCGTCTGAGACACCCAATATTGCAATAACTAACACAGAGCTGAGACAGTTATCACACGCATGCCCTTCAAAAGTTTCTCCGATCATTTTTTTTACATTTCTTAAAGTGTTTTTGAAGCTGTTAGGCTATCAAACACTATTTCTCCAATTCATGAGAAGCATACGGAGGGCGACTTGAACATGTCAGAAGACATGTTTGATTTCCCAGACGGTGAAGATCTCTTCACTTTTGCGTTGGACTGACACTGCCGAAAGTCTTCATTATCATATCTTACAATCGTTAAAGTCTTTGCCATTGTCTTGTTTCCACTCATCACAATAAGATACTCCACCATGCAATTTGTATCGTCGGCTCAAGCCACTTCAAATGAACGTGAGGATTTCTTCACTCGCAGTGACCTCTGTGTCTTGATTTGCAAGTTTTGATCATGATTGATTATTCTGTGCCTTAGTCTTTGTGCAATGCATGTCTGGTCCAAACAAGGGACAGTGGACTTGTAGATTGTGTACGGGAAGAACCTTCAAAGACAAAATCAAACATAGCAAATTAAAAACTCATATTGACCGAGTACAACTCGAGCTTGACAGAGTCTCAGCCGCTCAGGCCGCCACGGCACCTCCGGGTTTAAGCTCTCGCACAGCAGTTGGAAACATTTCAACGTTGTCAGGTTCAATGATTCCTGAGGAGCAAAACATGCCAGATATGCCAGAAAGCCATCACGACATGGACCTCTCTGATGATGGCCTGGCCAAAAGCTCTGATGAGCTGGTATTGTTATATGATCCATCCACACCGAATGTATTCAAGGTTTGGTCTCAAGAGTCCAGAGAGTCCAGTGTGGACATAGACTCTTTCCTTGACAACACCTCCAACTCCAAAATCAATCCACGTCCAACGGTGACCCTTGATGCCAAACTGGCTGCCACCGACCAATGGCTTCCGTGGTACCCTTTACGAAAGCCAGAGGTGGGATTTCGTAACCAGTCTGCCTGGTTTAGGTCTTGATAAGTACTGACATTGAGGAACATTATATTTTTGTTTGCCCAGCACGCCACTGCTCTGCTGATGTTGGGCACCGGGCCCAACCTTATGTCTACTGCTGAATACAACCACATCCGCACTATCTTGAAAAGAACTCTTGAAGTGGATTTGCCTGACCTGGGTCCGTACTATTTTGCTATTACAGTTCAATGACCAAAGACAAGACTGAAATGCTACCAATTTCAGGCCACATCACGAATGTTTGCACCGATCTCAAGGCTTGCCTCGGCCTGCGGGTGTTAGAAAGAATCAGCCCGCTTGGAAACCCATGTTTCACTCTCTTTGTTTGTGATATCATATCCCAAGTGAGTATGTCACTTGTTTATCATTTCACTTGTGGTTGAACTGATATGGTTTGGTATGGGTAGGAGCTGAGTAACCCCAAGGTTGGCTCACATATAGAATTTTTCCTCAAGAAAGACAAAGGGGTCACTGTGGACCAATATTCTCAATCAAAGAAGTGGCGTGAAGAGCTGCCGCCCAGCCCTCAAGTGCCAATGGTTGATGTGGAAGGGGAGCACTTTTACATATATGAACCCACCCAGCTGGCAGACTCGCGTGTGGTTGTTCCCATTTTTTTTATAAAGACAAGTCGGTGATCCGTGCAAAGTGCTTAGAGTTAGAGGGGGTACAAGGCGCTTGGGATTTCTTGATTCCTGCAGAGCCCAAATTTGACTCCGACCAATTTTTAGACATAAACGTCAAAACATTTGCAACATTGTTCCCGCGAATAAAATTGTGGAATGGGCAGAAATGGTCAGAATCACTAACCACTTGATTACTGCGTGAGTAAATTGTGTTTGCTGTTCATTTTAACGCTGGTTTTACTGAACATGACCCCTCTGGTAGAGCGCTTGAACGAAGGAGTGACAGTCGTAAATCTCCCAAACTGTTGGTCTTCTAAGGCAAACAACATGATCATTTGAAGTGTACCAATAGTTCTTTACTTGGATGATACTTCAGGAAATATCTCCAAGAAAGGGAACAAACATATGTCTTTCTACTTCTCATTGGGCTGCTTGGCACCTAAATTCACAAATCAGGAGTATCACATTCACTCCCTGTGCACATCAAACATTGCAAGTGCTTTGGAGCAAGGAGACCAGATAGTAGATGAATTGAAGTATGTCATTAGTTTCATTTCACAGCAATTGATGTACTTTTAACTGGTTTAAATTGATGAGAGTTTTTTTGCTTTAGTCAAGTGGCTTTGACTGGGTTTTGTGCTTACGATTGTAGCATTTGGTAACACATGCTTGTTCTACCATTCATCCTATGCCATATGGGTGATTCTCCAATGCATGCTGAGATTACAAATACCACCAACCCCTCTGGAACTCTATCGCCTTGCCGGATATGCAACTTGACTGTTGAGTCCCGAGCTGATAAGCAAACAGAGACCTACGTTCAGCAGTTTGTTGGAATTGATCAAGATTGCAACCCCGTGAGATTGTGTTTATTGATGAATGTCTGCCGCAAATATACCAGCGTATACTAACTCTGTCATGTTTGCCTTAGGCATCTCTTCCTTTGCGTAACTGGGCGCGCACTCGAGAGCAGACCAAACAGAGGTGGGAGTTGACACAAAACCCAAAAAGCATTAGGCAGTTTGATGATCTTTCAAAATCTTATGGAACTTGCAACTCTTTGAATCTCCTGTTTGCAAAGGATGCTCAGCAGCTCTACCGCGCAAACAAGCACAAGCCAAAAGAACATCAGATGTCCCAACAGGAAATCATTGCTCATTGTCAAAGATTGGAGGATCAACATGGTGAACATATGTTCAATCCCTTTCTACGTCTGGCTGGTGAGTGCACCACACTCATCCTACAACTGCCAATGTCCGTTGTTCACTCCTCACAAGCAAACTCAGAGGACCATCCCAAGCAAGTAGTTCAGGATCAAGACCTGCTTATAATTCTAAGAAAACTCATAAAACTCTTCAAACCACCCAATCCAAGCTGCTGCCGGCTTCAGGAGCACCTAAGTCAACCCCTCATGTTAGCCCATATTTTGACATGGTTGACTATGAGGAAATCATTGCGAACTTCAGTCATCCAAGCTTCTGGAGTGCTCTTGTTGGTGGGGTAATAAAGCTAAAGTCTCCGGACAGGTAGCAAAGGAACTGTGCAAGCAAATAGCAAGTCAGATCAACACCGACTTCCACCGGCGCCATAATACCACTAATATGCGTCTCACTGGATGTCAAATCCAGTTGCTATTGATCCAATACAAACGCAAATATATGTAAACCAATTGTAAAAGTTTGCCTACTGGTTTTGGGTTAACCGATGCAGAAAGGGAGTGTGGACTTTTAGTTGAAGATAAATTGGAAATGGTTTGCCCGCTGTATTCAAAGATGCATGAGCTATTCAAGGACAAGGGGAATTTGAACCCTTTTGGTATTATGGACAGTGGTTTGATTGACGGTGAAGATGAAGGCAATGAAGGCAAAGAAGGTGAAGAAGGTGAAGAAGGCAATGAAGGCAATGAAGGCAATGAAGGTGAAGAAGACATTGATGAAGGCAATGAAGGCAAAGAAGGTGAGGAAGGTGAAGAAGGTGATGATAAGGAAGATGAAGACATCAAGCCTAAAATTAGGTTGAAGTAGAAAGACATATGCTTGTTTCACCTTTTGCTGACATTTTCAGACATATCATCACAACATATGGTCAAAGGTATATGGCAAACAATCCTGCCATTAGACTTTTTTCTCCATGGGTTTGGTAAGGTGATGGATTTGTATGTGAAGCCACTTCTCTTTTCTGCATATTACTATTGTCAACTCTTATGGCTTATGAAGTGGGTGAGGCTTATCTACTTACGGTAGAGATGCTTGCCACAATAATTTATCACAGTCTTTTTAGGTCTGATATGAATCTTGGTGAATGGTACTACAAATGGATCCAAGCATACCAAAGGCAGCTGATGAAATGGTTCCTCTGGCCCAACATAGATCTCATATGTCATGTTGGAGAAAATCTTCAGTTGAGGCCTCAAGTACTTTGCATATAGAACTTCATCCTTGTAGTAAAAGTGTGTAGGAACCAATATTGCAACCGCTGTGCAACACAATCATTTTTGACTATATGCCATTGCGGTGTGCGTCTGCGCAATAGGACCACAATGGCACATGTTTTTTTTCTCTCAGGGTTGTGCGCTATACAACCAGTGGGTCCATTACCCTTGACTCCAGCGGTAGCATCTACAAAAGTCTACCAGCATGTATGAAAAGTTAGTAAGTATTTCACGTAGTCCAGTAGGAAGATGAATGTGCTTACCTTCAATACCTTATTGACCAATTCAACTGCATTCCATTCCGCAGGAGAGATTGTTATCCCCTTGAAAAAACATGCCTTGCAATCAGCAGCAAGCATTGAGTCAATAACCTGAAGGTGTAGATTATCAGCACATATGTTGAATATTCAAAATGAAGGAAAAGAATAATGCTAAGAACCTCACCTGGTGTGCCTGACACACCACATTTTGGCTCTGGTAGTGGCTATTCCACAGTGTCTTGCAAGGATGCATGAGCATCCTTCCCTTGTAACCCATCCAAGCCAATTGTGTCTTGAAATGACATTGCCTGGCAGCGCTGCTAGCAATCTGGCCACTAACAATATCAATCTGCAATCAAAATAAGGTGAACTTGAGATGTTATCAAGAAGAACGTGTAGGAAATGAAAAGCACATACCTTTGTGAGTGTGATACAAACAAGATTGTCCTTGTCACAATCAGGATCCTCAGTTTGATCTTGGATTCCATCCTCATCATCCACACCGTCAGGTTTTTCAGGTAAGCCTTCATCATTACCTTCATCTTCATCTGATTCATCCATTTCAAGACCATTGTTGCCATCATTAACCTCAAGAGTCGGAATTGGAAAAGGTATGCCATGAGGATTTTTCAGTTTTGTAATAGTAACCTTCTGACCAAGCATCTTGAGTCCGTGACCAATGGTAAGGTTCAGTTTATGAGCATAGCAGCGCACGTGGTTGCTGAACTATCCCACGTGTCTGCTGCTGCTCTCTACCCAATTTTGGTGGCTATGTTAGCAAAAACTCAAATATATCTCGACGAGGTGCTTTCATGTGATGCTTTGGTCATGGCAACTATGTTGCATCCTGCTTTTCGGGCTTGTTTTTTCCATACTTTTTTTGACAAGAACTAATCAACATCGATTGAAGACAAAGCTACATTTAATTCAATCTTTAAGCTCCATCAACTGAAGAACTCCAAGGGACAAGGCCAATCACATGATACATCCAAAAATCAACAAGATCTCAGCGCAAAAGCATCTATTTTCAAACTCTATAGCGACAAAGGTGAAGATATGGGTAATGACAATCAACTCTCAGACTATCTACGTGGTTGCAATCGCATGAAAGAGACCAATTACAATATTTCCAATCCAAATGTGGTGCTTGATTGGTGGGCAGTAAGTGTCTTTCCTACTGCATTTCAGCATTAATACGACTTGAAGAAATGGCCATTGATATTGTTTGTGTTTATTAGGCTAATTGCAACAGATACCCTGTGGTTGCGGCAATGGCAAAGGATTACTTATCCTGCTCAGGTTCTTCCTGCAAACCTGAAAGGATGTTCTCAACAGCAGCCAATGTGTGTGTTGCAAGCAGGGGAAGTTTGCAGGTTATCACAATTGAAAGGCAAGTTTTGGTTCAGCTTTGGCTGCCTGAGGGGGTACCGTTAGGGCAAGACTTTATAAAGGTGATGGAGGCTTGTGGTAAAGCTGGGTATCAGGAGTCTGTCAATAATAACCATGTATCAAAGAAATAGTTTTGTTTATTTGTTTCTTCTGCTCTCTATGCCACCTTTTCTGTTTATCTCTTAGTCTTGATTGTGTTTCATTTATATGCTTATCTTCTTTCATATGCCCCTTTGGACTGAGAAAATATTGTTTTCATTTTTTTTAAAGTCTGGCCTTTGCAGCGCGCTGCAAAGCCAACATTTGGCGTTGAAGCGTGAAAAAACGCAGCTGGTTCACCGTTGGTTCTAGTCAGACGGGACTTCTATAAAACCAAAGTGCAAAGGGGCATATGGGACGGGCAATGAGGAATTCGTCGGTCCCACGACAAGGAGGAAACTTGTGCAGCCATCTGCCATTATTCCAATTTTCATGTGAAGTTCAAGCACTTGATGTTGATGTTACTAACGTCGGGATGAGAGATTGGGGACGTGTACAGGCACGGTGTTAAGCCGCCGCCGGGTTGTATCATGTATGCCAGACACTCGAAGTTTGACTCTCGCGGCTTTCCTACAACGTACACTGTACCACAATTTTCACCACACTCAAGTCTCATTGAAGGCTTCCAACAAACGATCATCCATTCAAGATGCCAACGTATGGTGGAGGTCAGTTTCTTACCATCTTCTGAAGCTCGATTAAATCTGGTTCTGAACATACCTCGCATTCGACTTCGATTGGCGCCGGATGGATCAGACGAAGTATCGGCCGTGGTCTTAGACATGGGCAGCAGCACCACGCGAGCTGGGTAAGTCTGACAATCGATTTGAGCACAGCGAACGCGCCAAGACAACCACTTCAACTGACCCAAGCCTTGAAATGTAGCTACGCAGGCGAAGACACACCCAAGGTTGTGATACCCACTTCTTATGGCTTTCGAGCAGGATCCGCTGAGGGCGAACCAGTTCAGCGAGATCCCAAATACTTCTTCGGTGATTTCGGTCCTACGGTCTGGAGAGCTGGAATGGAAGTCTTGAACCCGATGAAAGATTCAATTGTAGAAGATTGGAATGTAGCCGAAAAGTTGATGTATTTTGTCCTCGATCGCGAAATGCGATTATCACTGCCAGGTATGTAGTCTTAAATGGAAATCAAAACTCTCAGATCTATCACAATCACGCTCATGTATATTTCGGGAACGCGAACAAAAAGGTGCTGAGCTAGAACCGGATGAGAGACGCGGAATTTTGACTGAACATCCCTTATTGGTTACGGAGGCATCATGGAACTCGAAAGAGAATCGAGAACGTATGATCGAATTAGCTTTTGAAGAATTCGACACGCCAGCATATTACTCCGTTGATCGTTCGGTCATGTGCGCGTACGTACCAAACCTTCAACAAGTTATGATAGACCACATCCTACAGTACTCTAAGCAACTTATCAAACTCCTCTCCTCAGATTTGCTGCTGGGAAAGGTTCAGCTCTTGTAGTAGATATTGGGGAGGAGCTAACGACTGTCACTCCAGTTTGCGATGGATTTGTGCTTCGCAAAGGTAATTTCATCGACTTCGAAGCTTACCATCTTGAAATCACCGCTACCATCACGCTCATCTGAATGGTTTAAATGTGTTCAGGCATTCAGAAATCGCCCATCGCCGGAGGCTTACTCTCATCACTTCTACTGTCAACAATGCAAGCCGAGTCAACTACCCCAATCTTACCACAATATCTTATCGCTTCAAAACCTTCGCTGCCATCTGCACCCATTGTGGTCTCTAACGAGGATGGATCCGAAGCTCAGGCAAATGCCAATCCTGATCAAACCCCAGCCGGTGTTATCTTGCGTGAAGAACGTATGCCAGGCAAACCAGACTCGACCACTACTCCAACATATGCCAAATATCAGGAATTACGTATCATGCACGACCTCAAGGAATCCATATGTGAAGTCTTACCTCGATCATGGGACGAAGAGTTAGTTATCTATATTTTTTATATGATCGACCGCCAGCCTTTAATCTTTCAGATTGACAATTGACTCCATTGTTCTCTCTCGGTAGAATTGTAGCCACACTTCCAACCAGATCATTCGAGCTTCCTACCGGACAACTTCGATCATTTAGTAGAATGCGTTGCACAATACCTGAAGTTTTCTTCAACCCAACCTTTATACCACCAGAGTTTACTTCACAAACCAAAGCAAAAAATTCAGCATCTACCATTCCAACACCTGATTTATCAGCAGCCATCTCATTACCGAAGATGATTTTAAAATCTATCACAAGTTGTGATACAGATGTTCAAGCGATTCTCAGCACTAATATAGTTATTACAGGCGGTTGTAGTTTGTTACCGGGTTTATTGGATCGATTGGATTGGGAACTCAAAGCTCAAATGCCTGGGGTCAAGTTCAAGATCACAGCGGCTGGAAACATATCTGAACGACGTTTTGGAAGTTGGTTGGGAGGTAGTATCTTGACTAGCCTGGGATCATTCCATCAACTATGGGTGGGCAAAGATGAAGTAAGTGCAATCACTTGGCTATCTTGGACCAAAAATCTTCATCGGGCTACCATGGGATGTTGATATCTTTTTGTTTTATAGTATAAAGAACAGGGACGATCAGTGATCCATCGTAGGTGCAAGTAGAATGACCTGAATTTGAAAATCGAGAGCAGAATAAAGGCAACCTCCAAAATATCTTTTGTAAAGCTTCTCGCCAAATTGACATGTATGTAATGTATCAATAAATCATGCGTCGGATTGTACGCCACAACGCACCGATATAACAGGTCACCACATCTCTTGACAGAAACCTTAGTACAAAGATAGGTGTTATTTGATCGACTTTCATGTAAGTGTGACTGCCTTTTACCTTGGAGTTCAGTAGTGCTTTAAATTAGCACACTCTGGATTAACATAACTTGAGATCACCCGAATCTATCAAGGTGAAAATATTCGAGCTCTTGAAAGAAGACCTGATATATTCCGGTTTATATAAAGGTGAGAGACCCCATCCCAGGCGATAACTTTGAAGAGCCTCTATGGATGTTAGACACCATACTACACATCACAACGCCGTTCCACTGTCATACACATCTTCATTTTGGGTTAAACTTACTCGGGCCACCTCATGAATCCCAATGGCCGATGCACTCCGGAATCAAACAGATCAGTAATTTTTTGAGTGACAAGGCTCTGGAAGACCTTAATATCCACGTGAATAGAATGAGCATGCATCACAATTTTTCCTGACTATACTTACACATCACTATCAAGCAATGTTTTGCCAAAGTGGTCACAATTGCTGATTTGCTTCAATATAGACTTTCCTTCTTTGGGTCAAACAATTTGGTTTCTCTGATTGAAGAGATCATACAAGCTGTATAACAAGTGAAAACACTGTGGTACGTTCCTTCTTCAACCAGCTAGTTTATCTCTTCCATATCATACATTATAACAAGCATTTGTACCAGTTGATCAAGATATCTTGATACCCCAAAAAGTATCATTTTGTAAAATGAATACATTATAGGTGTGTTTCAAATCTTTTTGATCTGATTTAGTTCATCAGCTCTCAAGATTTACTTATTTTCACAAATGAAGAAACTATCTTTGTATATTAGGAGCATATTTGTACTTTGAATTTCAGTCAGATACTTGCAATTTCAATGGACTTTGTTGATTCAACCAAATTTACTCACTAATTACTTTTCAATCCTTTCTCTCCATTTGGAAATTGGAATTGGCGTTGTTGGTTCAGAACACCCAGTTTTTTTAAGTGAAACTCCTCAAAGATGGAGACTGCCGGAACAATTTTTTCAAAGTGGTGGTAGTGTCTCCTGCTTGAAATTGACAATGGGCCTCAAAACACTATCTTCTGTCAATCTAAGCTTTCATCTCAAGCGCATGACCTGATACACTGTGCCACACAACACCACACTTTGAAGTTGTCATGAGAGGACCTTCCAACGCTGGTGAAAGGTAAACACGCACTTAGTTCAATTTTCATAGAAAAGACATATCTGAATTTTATAAGCTTTGGAGGTTTTTTGGAATGGGATTCAAAGTAAGCACAAGTCAAATGAAATTTTGTACTAGAAGATAGATGGGAATCATAATTGTATTCAACTGATAGTAATTGTGATGGAGGCTGGATTGGAGAAATATCATATATGCTGTACTTCAAAATCAACAGATTGTATTCCAGATTTGAATGCATATCACCAACCACATTCAAGGATGTTGATTTCTCCATAGATTTTGAGAAATGCAATCAGAGCCATTTCAACAAAATAACACAGCAGGATCATGGGTGATAATGAAGAATTAACAGTAGATTCACATCAAACACTTTTGTGCAGCATAATCACCCTTCAGTTTCATCTTACCCTGAGAAGGACACTCAATTACCGGCACCACAATGTTCAAACTATCAACAAAATTTTCAGCAAGGGCCATCAGCGGGGCCTTCAAGATCTAGAGACCATTCAAGAGACCCGAAGGACCCGCCTTACCAATCTTATTACATGCATAAGGACTTATATGGAATTGAATACGCAAAAGGTCTTAAGATTGAAGTGCAATTTTGTTTGGCGTGGAACTTGGTTAACAATTGTAAAGCAGGAGATTCATGCCCTCAGATGCATAAATGTGTTGGTCCTGTTCCTTTATTATCTGATTCTTGTCCTAAGACATTGTTCTTGGCACATGGTCTTTTATGTGGCTTTTGTTTCAACCTTACTTTTCAGAATGTTCACAAATGTTGTGTGGCGCACAGAGGATGCAAGCATCCCTGAAGAATACGCTTCCGCAAAATTTCTTAGGGGGTATGAGTGGGATGGGAGTTCTGTTTCAGGTCTCTATGCAGCAATTGAATCGAGTAGAGCTGCGACTCCATTTCCCAATGCACCATCTTTAGAAGAGGATCAAGACACAAAATTCATTTTGGAACAATATCATTTTTTGTTTAAAATTTTGACTCCATTCAAGTTCAACAAAATGGAATCTCTTTTATTACAACATCCAAATCAGACATTTGTGAAATCAGTGTTGAAAGGGTTAAGGCAAGGGTTTTGGCCGTCATTCTCACTGCCTTTTCCAGAGATTATTGATGTTCCTAACCACATCACGTGTTTCAAAAATAAAGCTATATTGGACTCCAAGAAGCAGTACACGGAGGAAATTGAGAATGGAAAGATTTCAGAGGAATTTTTGGTTCTACTTCTGGGAATGAAAGTTATTCCACTCTTGATGACGTCAAAGAAAGACTCTGACAAGATGAGGGTCTGTTCCAATATGAGTTTTGGTAGACCCTCACCTACACTGTTCCCATTGAGAGGGTCTTTGAGTTTTTCTGGATCCTTTAGATTGTGTTTTGTTTGTGCAAAGAACAAGCACAACATGACACTCAGCTGAAATCCAATCAGAGTAGGAACTGAGCGTGTTGACCTGAGGTTGTGCAAAAACCACTGAAAATATGCTGAACGGCCTCAGACAATAGATGGGTTACATAGAACAATTCAACTCCGTTCTTTGGAGTTTGAAGAGAGTCCATTTTCTGAAAACCTGGATCAACGTCTTTTTGTTTTGCTACTTCTTAATATCTCTTTAGATCACTGATAATGATTGAAATGTATATGTACCAGTTGGTTGTGTTAAGCATTGGTTTCCATTTTCATTTGGAAAGATGGAGAATTTATCCATTTCGCCATCAAAGTTGTACCAATATCAGGATTCACAAGTTGTGGTTTTGAGCAATCAGGTCAAGCAATATTGAAATTTGATCTCAAGATTCAAAAAACTTCAGTCTTTCACTTGAAAATATCCAAAACCACATCCTGTACGTTATACTGGTATTGACTTTGTAAACTACAAGAAATTGATCCTTTGGAATAATGTAAACAGAAGGATAGAGGTAAGTCAATTGATTTCCATGTTCTACATGATTTGAATATTGTGCTCAATGTCTGATATTATTCATAAGCCTTAATTTGCCATGAAGTTTTGAAGGGGAATATAATAAGTGAAGCTGAGGTGGAACAGTATTTGAACCGCTCCTGAGTACTGATCAATCTAAGCAGTGGCACAGTCCTAGCAAGCTTCAAGTTGCTGAGGTTAAGGTGTGCAGGCGCCTAAGCCTTTGTAATGCGTTGGAAACATACCAGAATCAAACTCGAACAAAACTTGACCAAAACTCGCAAATCATTGGGCCCCCAACGTTGGGGGCCCTCTCAACGGGCACGGTGCTAATGATTTAATAGACAAGCACGACATAGCAGTTTCTTACAATTCTCTGAGATCTTTTGCACCTTATCTGATTGAGATGATGAAGAGTCACATGGTGGGCGCGGGCTTTGAATTTAGGGCAGGCCGGGGCGCGGATTTTGACCGTTCCAAAGGCACACCTATAGTGGGGGCGCAGAGAGGACCCTGGAATGCGCCTACAGAGGGTAGTGACAAAGCCTGATTTTCAGTTTTTGGGCTCTACACTACACACCACTCATTCTACCACAATCCCAAGCACTGCAAAAGATGCGCATGGAATAGGGCTATCAGATGAGCTTGTCCTGACCCCTGTAGCTTGGCTCACTTCGGCGTAAATCGCAAAGGCACAAAAAACTTTTAGGCCCCCGAGGCCCAATTCCGACCTTTGATTTTTGGCCTTTTTTTGGGCTTTACACTTGAATATCTTGGGACATATTGGTGCTATAGGGTTAAAAGTTAGTGCATATGAAATCTCTGCTTCTTGCGCTTCTTCTGCGCTCCTGTAGCAACAGAAATGCGTGATTATGTACCCTACAAATCCGTTACAAAAAGGTCGGAATTTACGTCACTACCCTCTGTAGGCGCATTCCAGGGTCCTGCGCAGAGGCGTGCCTCTGAGGTGTCAAAGTCTCCCCAAAGATAAAAAAACATAAAAAATCACTCAACAACATCAAAAATCATATCTTTTGTATTTTATAATGGTGCTTCTGCACATCTCATGAACAGGCATTGAAGTAAATCATCAAAAAGATCTTCCTCATCCCAATCTTCATTCTCAGATCCCTCATCTAAAACAATAGGGGAACTCAGGTCAAAGTTTTTTACTACTTTTCCCGTAAAAAACTTTTCCCAACTTCATAAAATTTACACAAAATTTTATGAATTTAATTTTGGGAAAAGTTTTACAAGATCCCAAATTTTTTTGGGCAGAAAATTTACGCAAATTTGTGTAAATTTACTGCTCAGAAGGAGATCCGAAAGAAATTTTTACGGTCCTTTTCTACAAATTGGGAAAAGTTTTTACAGCACGGTACCGTAAAAATTTTTCCCCAATTTTTAAGAAAAGGCCGCAAATATTTGGACTTGAGCCCCCTTAATTGTAACAGGTTATTCTACTTCAACTTTAATATTGAATAATGTTGAATCAAAGAGGGTGTCTATAAAACAACTTTCAGTAGTATACTCTTGTCCTTCTCCCTGATCCACCTCATCTTTGCCATGAATTACATTTTCAAACTCTTGAACTTGTTCAAGATCTTCAAATTGAGGATCTAAATCTTGTCATTCATTGGTAGCAGCAGTTTGATTGGTATCACCGTGTAAATATCCGTGTAGCACGTCGACGTGCACACACAAAAGACTTTCCTTGGACCCTTTAACGACCCATCAAAGAGGTTCCACAACAAGTACATCTTCCCCTTATCACCTGGGAGGTTGAAAGTCAGTTGGCCCCCACTGACAACAAAGGATTCTGCAAATCCTTCAAACAAATCACAAAGCACAAAGGGTGCTCAGCAAAAATCTCAGTCTCAATCCGACCAAAAGACTTTGAGATTTATTTCAAAACTCTCCGTGTGTGCACGTCGACGTGCTACACGGATATTTACATGGTGTATTATTGGTTGGTCTGGACACACAATCTGGCTGCTCAGATTCAAGGTGCATCTCAATTTGAGACATCATCTACAATGTCAAGACGTTCATATTATTATGAGGGTGCGACTTTGTCTTTTGAGAATCCATCCGCAAAAAGAGGCTTTCAACACCCGCAGTGTGGGGTACAATCTCTAAGAGCTTGATGGCAAACAATTTGAGCTCAGGAATATACCTAAACCTAATTTGGGCATGCATGTCAACTTGAGACTATGATTCGGCGGAAAACTAGCTAGTTCAAAGTTGAAATGTACTCACAAAATGTATTCTATCTAGTTTTAGACAAGAATTTCTCAAAACTAGAGGGAGATTATTTTTCAGATTCTTTGTGAGTAATTGATAGTAGTTATGGATGTTAGTTATAACTGTCTTAGGTGCGGAATGAAACCGCTGCCAGTTTTGAAGAAAAAAGTGCACTCACTTTTAACTACCTTCCAAGGAGAATACGAGTTTTAATCGTAAGCAGTGCCTTAGGATGATGCTTCAGCGTTAGTTTGATAAAACAATTCTTTATCAAAAATGGGTAGTAGAAATTAGGAACTTTAGTCAAAAATAGATTATGCTATCACAATCTTTAACGTCCTGAGGGGGTTGGAAATGATAAGGATGAAGAAAAGGAAAAAAAGAAAGATCTGTCTGGAACACGAGTTTGATACAATAAGAAACTAGGGAATAAGATTCCAGAGTATAACTGTGATTTGGATCAGATGAAAGAAGAAATGAGAATGCGAGTTTGATCTTATTTAAAACAGGGGATTGTTAAAAATGAATTTGTGTAAAAAGGTTTGTATTAAGTAAAAAGATGATTTTTCTTTCTGCATTGAAAAGGTACCTCACATTTTATATGTCGGTCTTCATTGATTTGACGAGTGATTCCCTTCAGGGTTTGATTAGGTCATTGGTTGATTTTGCCTGGTCTAGTCGAATGCTATGATAGGGGTTGGTATTTAAGGGTTCAACTGGTCAGGGTCTGTTTGTCAGACCAGACCCTTTCTTTTAAATCTATCTTGAGTTTTCGGTTAACTCGACTTAGGTATTTTTATAGGATCCCGGTATCCCCACCACCCCCCCTTGGTAGCCCCACCACCCCCTCCCTTTCACAGCTAGTGAAAGCCTTACTTACCAGTGACACAAGCTGTGACAGTATTGTCTAGCCGCACTGAAAGGTCTCTGGATTTTGTTTTCTCAAGTTTGCTCGGTATAAATAGCACTTAGAACAATTTTAAAGCACACACCAGCTAATCAACCTTCCCAAAAGCATTTAGCTTCTACTGGTTCACTACCTCCTCATGAATCAAAAAATTTGATACCAACTTCTAGAGAATTTGATGCGACTACTAGTTTGGGTTACTAATTTCCTTGGTCTTGGATTGGTAGTGCATATGAAGATTTTTAAGATTTGCATCATGCTGTGGGTCTTCAAATGTATCACTTGAGTTCGGCCTCTTACTTCAGTAGGATTCTTTTAACTTTGTTTACAACTCTCAGTCCTTTGTCTCTGATAGCTCTTTTTAGCTGGCACAGTTGATGACACTCTAAAAAAAATCGATCGTTATGGTACATTGATTTTGAATTGGTCTGACTCACTGATCTTCAATCTTGGTTTTCAATTGGTTGTCTTTTTCAATTGGTCGGAGTAATATTGATTCAAGTCATCCAGTTATTCATATTCAATACTTGATTCTAATTGAATGATGGAATCGCTGAGCCAAGAGGATCTTTTGTGAGCAAACTTGAGAAAACAAAATCCAGAGATCCTTCAGTGCGACTGGACATTACTGTCACAGCTTGTGTCACTGGTAAGTAAGGCTTTCACTAGCTGTGAAAGGGAGGGGGTGGTGGGGCTACCAAGGGGGGGTGGTGGGGATACCGGGATCCTTTTTATATAACTATTAAAAGTATTTTGTTTTACACTTTGACACTGAGTGATAGCGATGTGGGTTTTTATTTACTATGTATGTTTTGTTCTCTAAAATGGTTCACCCATTTGGTTATGTATTTGTTAAATTAATAGAGGTTCTGCTCCGCAGAACCTCTTATAGTTGACAATGCCTACCATAGTTTTGGTATTAAAAGGCCTGTCCATGGGGCAGGCCCTAAAGGCCTGCCTTTCGCGCCGCGCCCACCACGTGAATGAAGACACATAAGAAGGTGGTAATTTTCAAATCAGATGTGGACGGAGCTTTTAAAACTATTCCTCTTCATTTGCATAACCGGATTTGTCAAATCATCCAGATAAAAACAAAATGTTGAGTCAACCACAACCTAGCTTTTGGTTTGTCAGCTTCACCACACATTTGATGTGGCGTCTTTTCATTAGTGCTATGGATAGATAAAGAGATCTTTAACATCAAGAATTTGAGTTGTATGATGGACAATGTGTGCAGAGTAGCTCCGACAGATGATTTTGTTACCTTTAAGGAGCATAGGATTCTGTCTGTACAAGCTGAGCTTATAATGGTGTTTGGTATTCTGGGAGTTCCATGGGTTTGAAAGAAACAGTTACACAGTTCAGCACTGGAAGTCATCAGTCATGTGGTAGACTCTGAGAAGATGATGATCTATCTTGCGCATGACCAGAAGGATAAGATGATTGAAAAGATTACTGACTTTGTTTCTTGGCTGAAACAACCATTGAGGGTGCGTTCACTTGAGGAATTCTTGACCAGAAATCACATTCTGTAAATTTTCTAATGCAAAAATGAAACATATACCACCAAATAAACACTTTAAATTTTGCAGAATGTGATTTCTCACCAGAAATTGCTTAAGTGAACGTGCCCTAAGTACATGTGTGGTTTTGGAAGTTTTTTCCATTCTTGTTTTTGTACCCCTTTTTACGCCAATTAAAAAACATTGACTTGGTTTATCTTTTACTTCAGCTGGGGGATATCTCTGTGTTCCGTCAGGATTTATTTAATAAGCATCAAATATGATTTCAAATTGAAATTTCCAAATATGATCTGTGAAACCAATTCTGATTTAATAAAACAAGTCATGAAGGGTTGCATCAAGGATTTTTTGAAACCAGTGAAGAGGAAAGCTGATAAGATGGATCACAGTCTAGAATAGATAGATTAGAATGAATAGGAAAGGTAATATATCATTGTAGTGATAAACTTACCTAGAATAGAAAGATTAGAATGAATAGGGAAGGTAAAGAAGAAATCAATCCATCTTGACAACCAATCTATAATATATATAACTAACAACAATTTGGTTATAAACATATTATAATAGATAAACATGTATTAGCATAACACAATGATGGCATAACCTTGTAACGCACAACATCCATAATATCACATCATAACAAAGGCTCCATTAACAGTAGCTCAAATTGAATTGGTGGTTTAAAGATCAACTTCTGGTCATGATGATTGTCTATCTATGGAATCATTAGCAGTGGGGTTTGCTGGGTTACATTGTTTAGGTGAACTAAAAATCCCGGATTCAAGAAAATTACTCAACACAAGAAAAATTATTATGCATTCTTCTCTCAAATTGTCAATATGTGATAAATTCTTTCAATACTATTTACCTTAATCATAAGGCGACACAGCGTTTTTAGGAGCATCAGTGATTATCAAGCATTTTTATACCTTGATAGCATGTCCTGTTAGGTTGTTAAAACCATATCTCTGTTATAGGGACAGTTTATTTGTGCCTCTTCTGAGTTTGTCTCTGACTTCCCAGGGTTGTGTTCCTACGCACTCATGGTTTCTTGAGTGTTTCCACAAGTTTTTTTGACAAATCTTTTTTGGGTCATTCATTACACTCTGGCGGTGCAACCACTTCAGCTCAAAACGGGTTTTTGCTTGACTATCCTAAAAGTGCAGGACACTGGCCGTCAGTAGCATTTCTTATTTACATTTTTGGACATGCAGTCTTTGGCTTCCTCAAGTCCAGCACCTTACAATTGGGCATGAGTCTTACGTGGGCGCAAATGTCAATTTTGTTTAGTAAGTTTCCTATATTGATAGGTGGGCTGTTTGAGCTTTTGGCCTCTCTTTATATGAAAAATTACCTATCATTAGTTTCTTGTAGACACCAATCATTTTGGTTATGATATTTTTTTGCAGCTACTCCTTACTTCACCACTCTGATTGTATGCTTTTCCATTAGGTGGGTCGGAGCGTGTGTTAGGCTGTTTAGGATTGTGAAATCTATTGCTCCTTGGCTTCCAAGGGGCTTTTCAGTCACTCCAAACTGATGTTTTATTTCACATTTGCTTGTGAATGACTCAATTATTGACGAACATTTCCGCAACAAAACACAGCCCCAGGCATATTTGGGCACACACCCTAACTGATGGACCATGTTTTGGTCTGTGAGGGGAATGAGATTTGGCCGGAGAAAGTTGCTGTCCTGACAAATCCTTTCCGCCTGTTTGTGGATTTAAGAAATTTTTGTTTGCCTCTTGAAGATGCACAGATATTTCAAAATAATCTTGAGAAAACCAAGGAATTTTCAGAGGCAAACAAAAGACTTCTTTGCCTCCACAAAATCCCCAACTGGGGCAAAGAAAAATTACATGAGAGCCAGATTTCTTCTGCAAAAATTCATTCCCCTCACAGGTCAAAAGTAGGTCCGTTGTCATAAGTCCATCGCTGCTCTCGAAGGGCGCGAGAAGCAGCAAGGGACTTTGTTGAGTTTGGATGGCGATACTCCAACAGGAAAGCCTAATTACTTAACGCTAGGGGGAAACCCGGCTTTTGTTGAGACGAGGGAAGCGGATTCGCAATTGAGGGTTTACTTTTAAGTAAATCACGTGCTTTTAAGTCGAGACAGGAGACTGGTGTCAAACGCGTGATGCGGACTTGACAGCGCGTGATAGTGAAAGGGTGTATGTAAATTGAAGTTTCAACTTTCAACCGATGAGTGATGAGTAATAAAGTCGATTTGATTTTAAATAGTTCAACTCCTCAGAGAAACAGAAACAAAACCCAACAGAACTTCCAAGTTTCTACAAGTTATCATTAAGAAATCCATTCTAGATATCATCAGCTATCAAAGAACGATACTTAATCATGTCTACTGAAGAAACCCAACCAACCCAAACCGAGACAGTTCCCCCACCCAAGTCAACCGATTCTATTGCTACCAACTCATCATCCCAGGTCGATGTCGAACCACTTCATCATCCACAAGAAATGGCACATGTAGAAGTACCTCACAATGTTGAGAATATTCCTCAAGGCGTAAGCTCAATGACAGGCAAATCACTCTTGGCTAAGAAAATGGCAGCGAATGGGTTGGTATTTCTTATCAATCTTGATCGATTTAATCAACTTACTTCAGCTGACAAAATAACCTCTTCACCTCCTTATCTTTCACTTCTCAACAGCGCCTTTTACTCGCCATCCGATGCTCTTGTCTCTCCTTGCACTCAAAAACTTAGTTCTCAAAAGGGAAAGCGATGGGCCAACGCAAAGTCAGTTGAGAGCTTGTCTTCCTTACGACCTCCTTTCGGCATCTCCACTCAAATATTTCTTACTCGGATCAATGAACTGACCTTGAACAATCTTATCAACGCGCTTTTCTCGGTTACATTAGGGTTAAGCCCACCGTTTTTGGAAAATCAAACCTTAACCAATCATCCCTTGGTAGTGGTTTAAATGCCCCAGTTGAGGAGGCAAAGAAAGAGCCACTAGTAAGCTTAAATTGTCTTTACTCGATCGGACAAACCCCATGCTTATGTTTTTGTCATTATCGTTATCTATCTTTCGTCCTCCAACTGGACGTTACAGGGTACCAGTGACGCAAATGGACAGGCAGACCAGACAGAAGCTTCAGGAGTCACCGCGCCTGCCAACGCAAACCCGGCACCAGAACCAGTCTCAGCAGCGACATGATCAACTCCTGTGCCGACAGCCCTACCCACTCAATCGAATCCTATCTCCGATCGGTCGGATATCATGTCTATACCTTGTTTTTCCTGTCAATGCTTTGGATTTGCACTTAGCAATCCCTCATTACCCGCGCCCGCCAACTCAAACAAGAACCTTAACAAGAAATAAACTTTTGACGAAATGTATAAATCACAAAAATCAGAGCAAAACCAAAGATAAAAAAAAAGTTGTACAACACACTCACCCACACAATACAAGCCTTTTTCGTCTTTTTTTTTAGATCTATCTTTTCTTACCATCGCTGTTGTTGTGTTTTTTTGTGTTTCCCACTTCTCTTTACCTTACCCTGATTTAGTCTTGTTCTTTTTCTAGATGTTGTTGGGTTCATTCTATGTCTTTTTCATTTGGTGTATGCTCTGCCTCCCCTACCAATGAATAACAGGATGTCTTATGAATGATTGGGTTTCATGGCCTATATTCTACCTGAAGCAACCATGCTCTCGAATTTTAGATATTGTGGTATGTGTTGAGTGATCACTAGTACATACCCTACATCAAAATCGGTAGCCGAGCCTGCACCACACATATCGTGGCTGCGCTCATCCATGCGACGCGCGGGATATCAGGTTTCCAGCGTGTCGAACTGGCAACACGTCATCAAATGTCATCGTGGGCGTCTTCTAATGGTTAGGAAACCTCGTTGTGGTCACATCACAATTCCGTGGAAATGTCGGTTCGATTCCGGCCGCCCACAATTTCTTTTGCATGTTGCGTTGCCTATGATCCAACAGCTGCAATGTGGTCACATTTTCATATTTTTTATTATGCAAGTTTCATGGGGTTTGAAAAAGAATCAGAAGGAATGAAAAAAACCCATGGATGTTTGAAAATACAATATGTTTTGAATGCAGTTGGTTTTCCAAAACAAAGTCACCCTTTGTCTGCTCATGCTGTGTCATGGATTGGAAAACAGAGGCCAACATCAAATTTAGAAGAGAAGCTTGCAGGATGGCATGTGAGCACAACTTGAACCATCACCACTGTTATTTTCATGATAGGTCCCAATTGGGTGCCTGAGACAAAGGCTAGTTGACAAGAAGGAAGGCATGTGTGTTTACTTTCCCAGAAGATTGGAAAAAGTGGAGACACTGGTGATCATTTGTCCCTTTGTGCAACCCATTTTGTGTCTGTGGGAAGGCCAGACATCCCAATTCTTTGTTCTATCATATAACCCTGTACCGATTAATTAAGGGGAGGGGTGATTTTACACAGAATTCCCTGGTGTAAAAGTTGAAAAAAGGCCTCAATTCAGAAATTTATACTTGTTTCATTTTTTGTTCTGTGTAAAGGAATCCAGTGCAGGAATTGTTGTGTAAAGATGTGGAGCCATGGGGTGGTCTATATTTGTACAATGAGGGTTTTACACCAACAACACCTGGTGTAAAAAAACCCAGTGTAAAAATATAGATTTGTCACAAAAAATGCAATTTCAAAAGAGTCAGTGTAAAAGAAATACATAGTGCAAAATCACAAATCAACAAGGTAAAATGCAATTTTATGCCAAAAATCAATGACTTTTACCCTGGCTTTTGACAAACCAACGAGTTGCCATGCTTGCACTCTTCACAGATATTGTTATTATTGATGACTGAGCAAACCTGAAAAAACAAAGAAATAAAAGCAGTAAAAGCCGTTATGAGTGTATCAGGAGGACATCAAGGCAAATCAAGAAAAGACAAACTTGATAAAATATGTGGAAAAAATGATAAAAGAAACCATGTATCAAATATAAAATTTTGGATAGCAAGGAGAGGAGAAGTGTATACCAAATTATTCTTTAGAACTACATTGTTGTTGCTGGACTCACCCATTGGTACTGTAGGACTTTTGATGGTAGCTTGTTTCACAGGCTTGCATTTAGCTTGACAAAAGTCAAGAGCTTCCATTGGATAAAGGTAATTTTTAGAATAGATCATTTTGTTGCACTGACCAGGTATTGTATTTGGGACTGATGTGGTGAAGAATTCCCCAACATCCTCAGACTGGATTTCATTCAAAGTTTTATGTTTAGATTAACAAAAATCACTTACATCGGCTCAAGGTGATGTTTTGGATGACATAAATTCTTTGCACTGTCCTGGTTTCTTTGTCACTTTTGGTGTGGTGACAACTTCTTTGACATCCTCAGACTAAGGTGGTTGATTTTCTGCCGCAACAGGTCACAAATCAGGTCCCTTGGTTCTCTTGATCTTGAAAGGGTTCATATCAGGAATCACATGCATATTGCTAAGAAAACTCTCTAGCCATTTGAACCCATTTATCAATGGCCCTCTGACGCTGTAGAAGGTACCCTCACAATTTGTTTCTGTAAAAAGGCAGCACATTGCTGTACATCAAGAGCTAGACAGGCTGTGTAAGCTGGAGGTTGAGTTTTTGTGTTTGATTTGAGCTTTAGATCATTTGAATTACCTTTTTGAATTGTTAATCAGGTCACATGAAACCTGGATATTCTTTACTGGCTCATCATGATGCCCTATAAACCCAGTCAATGTGAATGACTTGATACAGATAGTCTAAACATACATACACAAAAATCCAAGAAAGAACATGTAACAATAATAATGAGAAAAGTTGATACAGCACGAAGTTGCACACTTTACCATTTGTTGCAAGTTGCTGGGTGATCAAAACTTTTATCATGATTTGTTGATCCTGAAACCACTCACTCAGAAAAGCTACACCAGCTTCAAAATTGCCTTGTTGTCAAGAAGTCCCAGCAGGTATCAGAGAGGAAGAGATCCACATAAAGGTTAACCAGGGCAAGCACCTTGAACCTAGTCTATGGGGATCTAGTGAGAGCCTCAGACAAAATTATCACTTATGTGTTTAGTGTCAAAAAGGTGGGCAAGGGTGAACTCAGAAGGGTGTATATAAGGAATTCCACAAGTTCACCACTCAACTTGATAGATCTACCCAGGACCCTAGAAAGCTCCCCCGGAACCAACCAATGTAAAACCCGGATTTTCAAAATTGTCATTGAGATCAGAAAAGGAGCCCCTTATGTTCATTCCAATCACATTGGTAACACCCAAAGGGCAATAATTGCACGGATCACAAGATTTGAAGGATATGCCTCACAATGGCCTGTCAGGATGGCATGGCTTGTTGACTTGATTGAATGGTGTGTGCTCTTGCATATGGTGAGACCACATTGTTGCCATCTATGCTCAAGATATATTATTACAATCTTCAACACTTTGCAGAATCAGAAGCAGAAGGAAAGTTTATAGATATTGGCTTACTCTACAAAGCTATGCTTCTATAACATTTGGTACCAAGCACATTGGTATGTGGTAATTCCCAAAAGGCTCCCAAGAATCAAACCAGGCATTTCTGTAAGTTGATATACCAACTAGCCATTTTCATACTGGTTTTGTTGGTAACATGACAAAATCTGGACCATTTGAATCATAACTACATTGGTTGTTTTAGGGGGAACTTTCTGGAGTCCTATCTACTCATACTCTTGATTTGACTTCATCAATCAACACCCTTGAAACCAATTTGTCTAAGATAAGTGCATATTTAGATCACCTGGATTGCTGGTCAGGGAAAACCACAACATAACCAAAAACTCTCTGACAGACAACAACATTGAAGAATCTTCTTCAAAACATTGACCTGATCCCTGGAAGAAACTACATAGGTTTGATAATCACCTCTGTTACAGAAACAGGATTTAAAGCACAGCCAAGAGGAAAGGAAATAAACTTGCCAAATATCAAGGAAGAATTGGAAGAATTCACAAGACCTGCATGAGCCATGCATAAATTGAGATCCCACAAGTGTTCAAAAATAGTTGAATTGATGTCAAACATATGACCCATGACTTACTATAGTACAACACTTTTTGACAAGCACACACAATCACATTTCCAAAATCATCTCCAAAATGTTCTTGAATTTTGCCTCATGTGTTCTGCTTCTGTTTTCAAGTGAGGCCTTGGTTTCAATTGGGTTGATGTATGAAGACATATTAAACAAAGTGTTGATTGAAGTACATGAGTAGAGACACCATACAAGTGACAAGTCTTGAGACAAAAGTCAAGAAATTCCTAGCAAAGGGAGAGAAGAGCCACAAGACATAAAGTAAAAGTAGATGAGGAAGGGGAATTTGCAAGACAAGATGACTGAAAATGACACATTTCACATTGGGTGTTGCAGTAACAAGGGCACGCTCTTGCACATGAATCTCTCCACACCAGGTGAGCAATACTGGGGAAAACGGTCTTAGGCTCCTGGGTGATGTGTCAAGTGAGCAATGCCGGGGAAGACAGTCTTGGGCACCGGGGTGATGTGCCAAAAGGTCATACAGACATGTTGACATGAAGGGAGAGATGATTACCCAGCTTCCTCAACACCGTCACGCCTAGAAACAGAGGCAAGAGGCGGCAAAGGCTTTTGACCTTCGAGAATCATTTTGCGGTCACGGCTTCACCACGTGAGTGGAAGGCAAACAAGGCATGTACGGCGATGAAATAGTTATGTTTCATTCCACAAGAAAACTGCAGTTCATGCGTGAATGCTAGCGTGCTAGTCAAGCAGAGACATCGGGACTAACTCAAATAGGTATTGTATCAAGTAAGGTTGTGAAGGATAGGGCATACATCAAATCATAAAGACTGGCAGCATAATAAGAAAACAATCTATGTGATGAGGTACTCGATACACATCAGGTAGAGAGCGCGATTTGAACGCATGGTTTTGGGGTGCGCAAGGGCGCGAAATTACGAGAGGGGCTCGCAGTGACATTGCATCAATCACTTAAACTGAAGCTAAAGGTGCTGGCTCCTTGAATTCACCGACAACCTTCTTGCCAGCCTCATCAGATCCAGACTCGCCGTGGAGCTCGAATAATTTGTTTTGGTCGTATTTAGGCGCTTTGAGGATCTTGGCCTACATAGCAAGAAGACATTAGACGCGGTCATTGCTGGACAGATCAGATATGAAAAGCGTACCTTGCGAACGTAAACGTTCTGGAGAGGGTAGATACCTTGACAAGCCTTCTCGATTTCACGACCAATAACCTCAGGGACAAATTTGCTGACAAGCTCCTTCAAGTCACAGCTAGTACATTCCCGGCTGATGATCTCAAACATCTTCTGTCGGATTTCTCGGATCTGAGAGCTCTTGGCGTAAGTGGTCTTCTTGATCTGATTGGGTCGACGTTTAGTGAAGGCAATGGTGAAGAGTCGGATGAGGTAACCATCGGTTGTTCGGATGTCCATGTGGGCCTCAATGAGAGTTTGCCATTTTCGGACGAGGGATCGAAGCTTGTCGGAGGTGAAGTCCATACCGTGGAAGTTGGTCAAGCAGTTCTTGCCCTGAACCTCGTCCACACGGAGCTTGATTTTTCGGAAGGCTAGCGAGAATAGCAGAGGATAAAAATTGAGTCGAAAGATCTGGACAATACACCGCAGGCAAAACAATCTGACCTTGCTCCTCATCCTTGTTGAGATCGGCGAGGGAGAGTTCAATGATACGGCCTTTGAGAGCATCGTTGGCGTTCTCTGAAGGTGCAGATATAGTGTCAGTGCAGTGTCGAATGATTGGCCATGGGAAGTTGACTGACTCATTCCAGAGGATCGGTTGGTGAAGGTCTTGCCTGCGTTGCGGTTTTCAAACATTGAAGGGGCTTTGACATCATACCAGTCTGTTTGGATACACCATCAAGTCAGTCATGTTCGTAAATTGAGTTGAAGCCGGATCAATGATCGAACAGACCTTTTCGGGTAAATGGGTCAGCTACTTTCTTCTTGATACCCTTCTTTCCTTTTGATAGACGTTTGTTTTTACCGACAGCCATTTTGATTTCGATTTACCTAAAGCTGAGACCGAGAGGAACCTGATCAGACGTAGGAAGTAGGATTGTTGGAATAGGTCGACTCACAGATTCGAACCGAAGAGAAAAAGATAAGTATTACAGGAAGGGTGGCCGATTCAGAGGGTGGAGTTCATCTCGTGAGCGTGTCGACAGCCTAGAGTTAGGGTAAGAACGGCGGCGGGCCAATCCAATCGAATCGGTTGTTAGGTTAATGTTAGGTTAACCAGTGTAATTTGTTGGTTTTGTCATCAAACAGCGGCTGACGGCTCGCAAGTCTACATCATGTGCGCGCACCTCCCACACAACCTCCGCACCACTACACCCGACATGCTGAGCCGGCCACAAGACCATACCTCATGAAGTCAAAGCGATCCCAGTCTGCTTCTATGATATGGCTACGTTGAGATCAATCACCTCTAATTCTTCAATAAGTCAGGGTCATTTTATGATTGCCGGTACGGGAGGGTAAAATTAGGTAGTGGTAAAGTTTCTGCTGTGCCAATCGCGTTGTTTGCATGTTGTATGAGCGGAGCGTACGGATGACACCCGGGTTATTCGCGACGAGCTGAATTCAGCATTGTGGTATTTTTTCGTGGCTATTCTTCGACAGGCGAGCTCCTTTTACATCGATTTCCATCTAACTTGTGAATGCAAATGTTGCAAAACAAGACAACTGAAATTGTAGCCTATAGATAATCTCTGTATCATATGAGACAGTCCTTGGCAGCAGCGGATTTAGGTTGAGATCCAATTCAGCAAGGAATCACTCATCAGATGAATCCATCAATGGCAAGAGGAGAATAGGTCTGGGTGCTCGTGGGTGATCTACGCTAAAACTCACGAGAGATGGTTTTAGCTAGAATCGGGGCATGGAGCCCTTTTTGCATAAATGTAAAGCTATCGGGATAGGTTTAAGTACATAAGCAAAAGACTCAAAGGCATAAAAAGAGGTCTGCGTGGGGCGGCCTAAGAAGTATTACAGTCATAAGAGGGAGAGAAGGGTGGGTCGAAGAAATTATATTCTGATCACGGAGATGAATATAATTCTTGGATAATGAAAATACTAAATAGGAAGATTCTTTTTATATTTTCCTAAGAGAATTCATAATAAAGTGGGCAGAACCGGAGTTCGAAAGCCTCCACGTCCTATATGATTTACCAGAGGGTAAAGAGCCACCTCAAAGGTAAAGGTAAGGAGTGATAGAATCGGAGATGGTAAAGAAGCACAGCGGTGTGATAAAAAGTATCACAGCAGAGCAATGATGACGACGTGAATGGCTTACTATCTTTCGTCGTGGCTACGTGACAGTCGGCACTGTGACCTATTCTCGTATCTAGAAGCTCGCTCCTAGTGCCCAGTAAGAGGACTTGGTGAGGGCTAAAGGGGTCAGTGCGACAAGGTTGAGAGGTCCAAGCCGATAATCTACTGATGCTCTTGGGCCGGAACATGAAGATTATTGAAAAAATGATATCCAGCTGCTTCATGGACCATCAATAACCAAATTCGAATTGCGCAACACAGCTCTTTCAATTTTCAATGTTTGTCTTTCAAGGTTGAATGCATCATGATATGCATTCTCCATCACAGCAGAACTCGTCATCATCCTCAAATTCGAATCACAGCTACTTGCATACTCACAGCAATTCAATTTAACCATGTCTAATGAGGTCTAATGAGGGAGTTCAAAATTCGGCCTTGACTGAATTTTGTTGACTATATAAAGGACCCTTGCGATGATCTCCTCACGACTCTCTCCATAAAAAAGATACATACACAAATATCTCACCTCAAAACACTTTCAGTTCTTCTTTAACCAACAAACTTTACAAAAAAATGGTCTGTTACATTCACTTTCAAAGATCCAGCCCACCCTTTCACAATTTAACACAGTTTCGGCCTCTTTCTGTCTCTTCTCCAGAGCGCCCACTCTCTCAAAAAATGCATCAATCTTGCGATTCTATGCTTCATGCTTCTCACCTTATTCAGCACCTTCAGCAGAGCAGAGGAATTGGTTGTGCGATGCTGTGACCGCGCCAACTACTGCTCAGCCTCAGAGAACATCGAAGACTCTGACTGTGGAACAAACCCTGATGGGACTTCCATACCCTACATATGCGAGAGGATACACCAAACTCCTCTATGTCCGAACGATGTCTTTTTCAATCAGACTTGCAGATATGGCGCACCTGCATGCGAGTTGCCTGTGGAAGATGATGATGAATAGGGAAGAATTGGGTTTGTCAAGAGTATTTCCATCTTCAACTCACTTTTCTATCAATCTGACAAAGATCGATTTCGATTGATTTTAATCCCTTTTCCAGCCGTTCTTGGCGATTTCCACACAAACTTTACACCCTTGTACCAGCATTTCGTCTTCGTTTCTCCCGGTCATACATGTTCTTTACAAATAGTGCTCTTTTTATTTAGGTCCATGTTTCTTTGATCCTTTATCATCCTTGTAAGAACCCTACCACATGTGGACCCGGTAGAGATTATCCAGAAAAAAACAGCATGTCAATTTCACTCTTGACTTACCTTTGCCAATAGTACAAGCTTCTTTCTACATCGTACCATCTGGAGAGTGCAATTGACCACAAGTTGCAATATCTACTGGTTTTCTAGTGATTTTTGGCTGCCTGGCAATGTCCTGCGAGTCTGATTTTGTAATGAGCTGGCATTTATGAAGGAAGGTGATTTGGGCAAGAAAGTGGCAGACTAACAGGCCTTACCTTAACAAAGTGCCTACTGCGTGGCCGTATCATGGAGGAAAGCAACAAAAATCAAACAACTACTTGATAACACTTGATTTGCAGTGTGCTCCTGACTGAATTTCAAGATCAGTCGCAAGCCTCTCTGTGATGGTCGCGCAGAGAGGGCTTTGCTAAGCTTACCACGAGCCTGAGGATTCAGGTTTTGGTGGCAGCATGATGTTAAATGGGGTTAAATAATAGCGGTACTCAAAGTTGTGTATACTTTGCCGTACATAGTTTTTCTTTTCTTTTTCACAACTACACACGGCCAGGAAAAACTATGTTTCTGGCTCAGAGGTACATATTTTTGAGCTGCAAACAAAAGACATACTTTTTCCAGGTTGTGTCTAGCTTCAAAAAAACAAAAAAAAACTATACACGGCAAAGTATACACAACTTTGAGTACCGTAAATGTTTACACTAACAAAATTATTCAAAAAGATATGCACCAGAAAATCATGCTCTAATGGGTAGCAGGAACATAATTGATAAAGTCTGGCAAGAATCTAGCCTTGCAATGTATTAGTACATTGGTCTAAACTTGAGAACGTTCTGTTCTGCAATCAAAAGGAATTTGTGGGAGTTCACTCCCTTGAGAACCATCATCACTGGGTGATGATTCACAAAAGTTTCATTTGTTGTCTCAAGATGCACTCAAGGATTGTGTGGATTCAGATGGATCTAGATTGATCTCATTAACTTGACAGGCCGTGTGGATCTCCTCAGTGTGATTTGTATCCTAAGGAGGGATGATTTATATCATAACTAGCTTCTAGAAAAATCAAGGAACCAAAACTTGTCAACACCCTAAAACCAAGGTGGAGTCATGCTTCAAGTTAAAAGAGTATTTGTGCAATCACACATACTAAATGAACAAGAGGTTGCACCCTCAGTCACAGGTCTTGGGCAGATAGTGTTTTGATCATACTTCTGATCATACCATTGATCACTCCTGCCTTCTCACAATACTCTTATGACTTCTTTTATGCTGGTAAACTAACCAAGTTGAGGTAAGCACAATTACAACTTCAAGTGAAGAAGGATCAAAAGCCTACAGAAGTAGATATGAAATCATATATGTATACAACTCAATATTAAGATGTGCCAACATTAAAGGGACAATCGGATTATGATGCATCTGTGACTAGGGTAGGTAATGTTGAAACATTGAAGAACACAGCACACACCATAGGCATATATCAAACAAGTCTTTCTGAAGCTTTCTGACCAGCGGGCCATCTTTGAATCAAAACTGAAAATTATGTCATGATGTATAGTGGGAACCATCAAGAGCCACTTGATCTGATAATTTTTCAAAAAAAGATTGCTGTAGTCACAAATATCACTCAATTCAAAAATCAAGATATTTTTGGGGTCCTCTTGTTCAGGGCTATTCAAAATATCCTCAGGAGACCAATCTTCAAAGGTCTTGTTTTTTTATCTCTGACGGTCAAGGGTGCACCAGATGAAAATAAGATTGTTTGTTGTAATTACAAATTACCTGGTCCATGGCTTCTTGCCTCTTGATGGTTCCCACTATACTCTTTATCCTGATTCAATAAACCAATCTCTCAACTCAACATAATTACAGATATCAGAATCCTGTAAAAGTTTCACACTGCAAGAGCACAGCAAATATCACATCCACAAATTCAACTTCCTTCTGACTATCAGGCTGTCCCTGAAGAAATCACATTTGAAGATCATTAAGAGATCCTTGGCTCTTATCCAACTTGATAAATCAATCTTTGAACTCCATCTCATAACAGATATTTCAGGTGAATCCCACTCTTTCAAAGCATACTTTGAGGCACCTCCCAATCTGTTGCTGATTGATAACTTTCAAAGCTTAAGAGATGTGACAGGAGCCTCAGAATAATCACTGGCTAATCAGATAAAGTGAATCCACCAGTCTCAGACCTCTGTAATTTATTTCTATCCATACATTTCGTGTGTCACATCACAATCTCACTTCTACACAATGTTCATATTGATTGTTCTGGTCCCATTATGATTATAAGTCTAGCGAGACACTGCTCAAAATTTCCGACCTTCATTCCCTTTAATCATTCTAATTAGGTGATGGGTGTTCAAGACCAGTTGCCACACATTCTGTGAGTTGATCAAGACAACAGGCCCATCAAAATTCTTGGAGTGACCCGACCCGACCTGGCGAAGTGTCCTTTCAGCCCGTCAGCGGGATGCTCTGAGGACGTTGTGTCTACATGTGGTGAAAATCGTTACGAGGTGAATGAAAGTTGCAAAGATGACCAACAGCAACGGCTCTCACCCAAGGTCTAATCTACCTTTCTTTCTTTGTTTTCCTTTCTTCGGAACTTCCTTTCAACAATCAATCCATACTTTTCAGTTTACCTTACACCTACCATTATCGCCAATCATCGGTCTTCACACTGACATTGGAGCGGTTCCTACTCGATAATCTTACCATCCAAAGCTCATGGCAGACTTTGCTCAAGCCTTGCAGGGTTTACCGGATGAAGCCGTTGAAGTGAATCAAAGGGCTTTAATCGATAAGGTCTTAGCGCGTTATTCGGGAGAGAATACGGTCTTTAGGGAACTTTTACAAAACGCCGACGATGCTTCAGCAACTGAGGTCGAGATCAAGTTTTTATCTTCAACTGAATCTGATATCTCAAGCCCAGCACCTTCAAACGAACCACTTCCTGACCTCAAGACTCACAAGATTGCTAGGGTTGTGGCGAGAAACAATGGGATTCCATTCAGGGAACAAGATTGGTGTCAGTTGCTGATGGCTGAACTGACTCACAATTAGACGGGGAGCTGATTTCGATCATCTTTTTCTCAATATCCTCAACACCGCCTTGTTATTTCTGCGTCTCTCTACCAGCAAGATTACGGAAAATCGCTGAAGGAAACCCAGATGAATCGTACGTTTCATGTGTACCTTCAACTTCAGGTTTTGCCTGATATATGCGCTGACTATGATGGTGTTTCAATAGCAAAATCGGAGCTTTTGGTGTACGTCCTTAGATTCTACTGATGTATATATCGCCTGCTCAACCTTGCGTTGTGTACATCCATCATCATAGGTTGGATTCTACGCTCTGTGGTCGATTTGTGACTCCCCTATAGTCATGTCTGGCAATTCTATCATGGGCTTTAGCTGGAGTACAAAGAATCCAGATCAACTAGTGACCCGTAAAGGAACGAATCCAAGTCCTTCATCCTGGACAACATTTGTGATGGATGTTCGAAGTCCTTCACCAATTCCACCTCCCTTTGAATTCAGTCGATTTCTCGCCACGAGTTTGGCTTTTACTACTCAGATCAAAGTCTTGAGCTTGTATTTCGATAATCATCTCTTATGCAAATTGGAAAAGAAACTTGCACCACCTCAGACTCTCACTCCACCATCTAATCTCAGTGCTCTCGCTCCGATGCAGATGATGAAAATTGTTGCTGTGGATCAAACCAGTGTTCAAATCGACGCTACTGTGCTTCGATTGACACTTCAGGGACTCAACACCAAAAGCAAAGCGTCATCTTTCAGTCCTGCTGGAGCTGCTGCCACCACCTCTTCTTTTGCATCCAGAATGCTCTCCGCATTTACCTCAAAGTCAACTCCTTCGGTATCCCCATCACATTTCCCCGCGCCCACTGAAACTCCCATCAACGCCGAGCCCCTGATAAGCTTGAAAGCAAGTTTGTTCTTGCGTGTTGTCACAGGAAACGTCAATGTCAGCGTCCCAGCTGCTTTCAGCTCTGAGCTCGAACGTGCCACAAAAAAACCGCCGCCTAAAAAAACTCAATATCAATTGGTATGGACCAACAAGGACGAATTCGACGCGGGTAAAGAGAGCAGTGCTGAGGATAGCGACTCTAAGCGACTAATCGGGGACAAACGGGCAAGAGCTGTTTTTGACGGGCTCATCTCAGACCTGGAAGTGCAAGGTCGAGTTTTCATAGGCTTTCCTACCCATCAGACTACTGGGTTTGCCGGTTCGATCGCTGCGCGCTTTATACCCACAGTCGAGCGTGAATCTCTCGACCTTCAAGCCAAATATGTCGCTGATTGGAACAAGGAACTTTTGGCAATTGGAGGAATATTAGCTAGAATGATTTATGAGGGCGAAATGAAGGAGATTGCAACACTTTGGACGAAGAATATTCCTGATTCCACACGAACATGGCTTATTAGTCGAGCACTTCATGCTATGCAATTCTTTACCTTTCATTCATCGACACCAGCTGGAACGGTTTCTTTTGATACCGAACAAAGCTTTTTTCAATGTGATCGGAACCGTACTATTACTGTACCATCATCATCAGGTCCACAGTCCGCCATCAATGTTCGGCTACCCAATCCGGAATTGGCCACATTTCTCAAAAACATCCCTGTCATACCTATTGAGGTCACCAAAAATGCTCAGCTGATGATCACCAAATTACGTGAACGGCGTCTGATATCGGAGATTTCCCTCGAAGATGTGTTCAAAGAGTTGGAAAACAGAGTATTTACCGTAGATGAGATGCGAGAATGTATGACCTGGTGGATAGGGCTAACAGGACTTCAAGGTTACGATCGCTCAATAGTTCAACGGTTTTTGAGATCTGCGGTGTTCCAATATTCTCCACCTTCGCCTAGTTCCACACCGGATTCTCTTCCTGCTACCAAGACTGCTCCCGAGGTCGCCGAGGTAATCATGCCTATGAGTTCTGTCAAGACTTTTGTCAATGTCAAGCTCATCCCTGCCGACGTACCTACCCCGCCTCATTGTCTACCCTTTGCTTTAACTAAATCGATGTCAAGCGATTCACTGAAAAGAGTCTTTGGCTTCAATGAACTCAACCTCTTGGATTTTACGACTCATCTTTTCTCTGCCGAGTTCAAGGGAGTCGACAGTATCAGCGAATCTCCTATATTTGCAGAAAAATTCCTCAATATCTTGGCAAAGGCGTGGTCTAGTCTGTCAGCCGAACTTCAACGCGAGATCTCGTCTTATCTTCAGGAGAAAGTCTTCATTCCTACGCGACATGGAATGCGTAAATCATCTGAGGCATATCATTCAAATGTAACATTATTCCAGGATCTGGCTGTGGTATGTCTTCCCAGTGGTACGCCTGTAAAAGGTGCGATGGAGAAAGTTTTAACTGCAATTGGGGTTCGAAAACATGTCGAGGTATGGACTGCCGCTTCACGCCCCTTCCTTGATACCCTGATGACTATGTCAAGACTGACTGTACCTTACATCCAATCTGTCAGTTACAAATGGTGTTCTCAAGACTCCTGGGAAGTGGGGAGTGGAATCATGCAGATTTGGTTAAATACCTAGTGAGTGTACGAGACATCCTCACTGATGTCGAGGTCGATCGTTTGAAACACACAAATTGGCTTCCAAAAGATGGCGAACCCAAAGTCCAACCCATCCCTGGACCAGATGGCAAAGTCAGGAAGCCAAAAACTATCCGACATGCGGCTAGTCAATTGTATGAGCCTACACCGGCCAATCGTGAACTTCAACTCCCCCTTGTCGAATGGCCCGTGAAGTGGAGATCAACATCAGAAGAAGCCAAATTACTATTCTTCCTAGGACTGAATAAGATCCCACCCATCGATGTCCTTTTGAAGATTGCTGCCAACTCCCAAGACGGTTCCTTACGCGAGAAAGCCTTGGCTTTCTTCCTTGAACACTTTGCAGATTATCGATCTTTGTATCGACCAAACTCCCAAACTCCAGCTTATGTCCCTTGTACGACTGGTTTGGTCAATCCTCTTGAATGTTATTCGAACCCAGATGCTTCTGTCATGGGATTTCCAGTGCTCCAAGACAAATACATGGTCGACTATCAAAAATTTGGAATGAAACAGAATCCTTCATCAGCTCAACTTATGAAAAGGCTCATCGAACAACCTCCTAGCGATACAACAAAGGCTAAGCTAATCTATGAATATCTATCAACCAGAGTAGCAGATTTCTCACAATCAGAGCTGTCAAGCTTGAAGAATGCTTCGATCATTCCTGTCGCTAAAGGCTCTCACGCATCGCCCAGTACATGTTTCTTCCAACCTCAAAATTCTGTGAAAAGTGGCCCATTCAAGAGCTTATTTACATACATTGACTTTGGACTGGCATCGAAGCCTTTCTTACTAGCTTGTGGTGTCAAAAACGAACCTACCGTCCAAGAGATCACTGAAATGTTGATCGCAGATCCTGCTAAGTTCTACGCGTTGGCTGGTTCTGCCGAGGAATATTTACAGGTCTTGCGGAACATCGCAGCTAATGCACATCTACTCGGTCATGGTCTCAAACAGGCCATGCAAAAGTCTGCGTTTATCCTAGGTTCGCGTAGAGTCTCGCCGAGCGGAACGGCGGGAGAGAAGGCACTAGTGTACGATGATGATGATGATGAGATCGAAGCTGGACAGCCTTTCGTTCACGTCCTTGCGTTACCCAGAGATGTGGTTATCATTGATGATTCACATTCTTACTCACAATTTACGAGTATCATTATCGCATGCCCGCAAGAAGAGGTCTTTGAACATCTAGCCGAAGTAAGCCGATGAGATGTGTATCATTCTCCGGTAGAATTATATTGACAAGCTTTGTTGACAATTGATTTTGAACAGTCTCTTGGTGCCTCACGTCTGACCAAGATCTTGAAGGAAAAGTTTCACATAGAGGGTGTCAATCCAGAGAATGAACGTACCCGAGAGATGCGTCAGTTGATCATTGAGCGATGTCATTTATTCCTGTATGAGCGTCAAGGAGTTCGTAATGATGTGATTAGGGACGCAGAGTGGATGAAACGGAATCTGGTAATTTGTCTCTTTCGTGATCTCATTGTTATCATCACACTTCGATGCTGACTTTAGTCGATATAGGTGGTCAAACAAGTCGAACACCTCGCTCTTCAGAGAGACCTCATTTATCTTGGCACCAAACACTCGAGTGTTTTACAAGCTACTGCTACAGCTTCAATGGAAAACAGAAACAGTATGGTCATTTACCTTGCTCGGAAGACTGAAATCGACTGGTTCGAGCTTGCGAGCACTGTCTGCAAGCATATATTAGCTCACCAAAAGCTTAGCGACTCTTTGTTCTTCGTACGTTTGTCTTGGCTTACTTTACATATCTATGTAGCTAAATTTGAGTGTCTTTCGCCAGATGACCATATTGCAGACTAGTCTGAAGAATTTAAAAAGGCGAGGAGTGAATGTGGATCGGTACGTTTCACAGATATACATTCTCGCCGACGCCACACACTTTCTGAAAAACTTACATCATGCTGATCTCTTGGTTTAGTATCATCAACGCTCGAAAGGCCGAACGTGAAGCTAATCAACAAAGATTACGAGAGCAAAAGTTACAAATGCAATTGGATAGTGCGAATGAACTAACTCCCGATAAACTTGAGACTCAATCTCAAGAACTTGAAAGAAAGTTTCCGGATGCAGATCCAGATTTTATTAGACAAGCTTTACTATCAGAAAAGGAGGATCATCTCAAACGAGTATCTGAGAAATTCCAACATGGCGCATATAAGAAAAAGCCTGTTGCACCTCCTGTACCTGAGATATCACCTCAACATAGTGGTTTGTTCAGTTCATTAAGACGAAAACTTCTCAATAATGAAACAACGAGCTCTAAACCAAATAGTCCGCTGGCTGGCGAATCTTCCCCTCATCCGCCCTCTCTCGAAGGACCCCGGCCGAAATCTTTACTTCCACCCCCATCACAGGTTTGTCCCCTATATCAAGTTTAAACATCCAAAGCAGTCTGCTTGACATCAAACTTTACATCTCCACAGGCCACACCCATGTCAGACATTCGATCTAATTTGATCAAAGCCATCAATGTTTCTCGACCGGATACGAACAATGACATTCGAAGTAAACCAGACACCAAACCTGTTAAAGAATCTGAACAATCTTATTGTGATCCGAGTGGAGCAAGAGAAGATTTATCTTTCTTGACAACCGTTGGTGGATTACGATTTTATGTATCAAGACAAGTGAGTAGTGGTGAGATGGTGATGATGGAGTATGGAGATGCTTTGACACGTTATGTAGAAAAGGTCATCAAACCTGTAGGAGGTATGTTGTGGTGTGATCAGACTGATCTTTTGAGTCTATAGGCTGATCTATCGAATCTGTACGTCTCTCTGTAGAGGTTTTCGATATCGATCCTCGTAGTTTACATGTCTTTTATGATCTCGAAGGACCGGTGATTGCATTCAATAAGAATGGAAGCTTGTTTTTCAACCTTCGATATTACTTAGCGTAAGTTGTTTGACTTCCATGAATTGAAACAAGTCAAAGCACACGAGACGATCATATCTTAACATGATATTTCTTATTGAATCTTTTAGATGGTATGATGATCACGTGAAAAAGGGAATTCTTGCAGATGCATTGATTGGAACATTCTCAAGTTTTGCAGTAAGTTTCAATATCCATGAGATACTTGAAAGGATGTAGGAAAGTTTCATTGACCTTTGATTTTGAACTTGTAGCACGAATTAGCTCATAATCTTGTTACTGATCATAATTCGGAACATGAGGTAAGGGTTCAATTTTTTTTTCATTGATCATCAGGGTAAGAGATGAAGGATATTAGCTGATGTGTTTAAACTTTTGTTTGTGTGTTTGATAGTGGTGGATGAGCTCAGTGAGTTTGAATCCCTTATAATTATGATCTCGTCTCTACGAAAAAAACTGATCATGGCCTACTCTGAACTTCCGCAGTTTATCGAACAATACTTTTTAAGGATTGCAGCGTATATTGCTTCTGTTGTACCAGTGCCTTCAACAGAGTAGATGATGTTGAGTGAAAAGAAGTGGGAAGCTCTTACTTGATTATTGGTTTTTTTTTCTTTGCGAGTGTATGATATTTTTACAGTTTGTTTGTTTGTACATTTAGTTTTATTATAATCATCATGGATATTATAGGTAGTTGAAAAATTAGTGTGTATTTTACTATTGAACTTTTGGATTGGATCTGTTTGAGTCTCTATGGCTTGGTTTAAGACGATTTTCCCTTTTTTTGGAAATAGCTTAACATTAACACTTGAGATCACAGGGGCAAAACTTGATGCTCACAACTATGTGAGCGTTGAAATTTTCCTGTTTTGTTCCCATTTGTTTTCCATTTGTTTTCCATTTGTTTCCCTTTTCTTTCTGCTTTTCGGCTCATTATGTGATCAACAGAAACTGAGGAGATGGGCCAGCCCTCCCTCAGGCAACAGTCCTTAGCAAAGAAGCCTGAGGGAGGGCTGGCCCATCTGCTCACTTAATCTAAGCCCCTCAGCTCATCCTCAGCGGCATCCCTTGATGCATGCAGGCAGGCTGGGCTTTTGTCAAGCTAGCCCCGTGTTGGGTTTTATAACACCAACCCTAAACTGTTTTGAGAATAAGGGCACCTGGGACGTCCCGACAGTGCTGACTTATAAGGATACTTGAATCTTTCCATTAATCTAATCATCAATTCTGGATCAATTGACCAAGCTGTTTGTACAATTTGTCTCCATCTAATCTATGATAAAGAAAAATCAAATCAATTGATTTAGCAGCTTTGTCCCTTTGAAAACAGATAAAAGCGAAAAAAATCGTATGAAGTCAGGCTTTGCTTTACCTCTCCTGTTGCTTTAGAAATTATAGATTCTACATTTTTGCCTCTTTTCACATCACTTAATGGGTTTTGCCAAGCCATTAATCGAATAATTTCATTCTCTAATAAAAGTTGAAATAAATGATTTCGATCGGAATGACATAAAGAAGCCACCGTAGCACTAGTTTGACCTACATCAAACCAAAGAAAACATATTCAATATCCAACAAAAAACCCTATTCAAAAGTCATAAATGAGAAACTTCATATCAACCTGGTAATCGATTTAATTTAGTACCAGGATCAAGACTACTAAGATGATGAGCATTCACAGGTTTATCAACAATCACCATAGCCAATAAATCCTGTAACAATCTTAATTCAGATTCATGTTGTAATCGATTGGAACCGAAATTAAAACTAGGTGTTAATTTAAACCAATCCAATCCAGCAAGATAACAAACTTCTCTTAAATTGCATTCAACATTATCTTCCATTCTACTACCTTGACAAAGACTAAATCCAAAGATTATCAATCTAATCCGCAATTCTCTTGAAAGTGGATGAGTTGACCAATGCTTCACATTCGAAAGCGTATTTTTCAAAAGTCTGCTTGTAATTAAAACCAAGGTTCGATTTTGATATCTTGCAGCTTGAAATCGACTTAAAACAAAATCTAAAAGGATGTGATGTGGTTTTAACATCCTTTTAACAGTATTATGTCGAGGTTTCATCTCTTCTCGATCAGTTGGGGTGAATTGGATCGATTGATTGAGTGGATTAATCAAATCACAAGCACTAGAGAAGAGTCCCTTGCGTCTACGTAAGGTCCAAGCCCACATATTGATCACTTCAGTCATCAGTTTGATTTCTACCTCAGGTTTAACATCTATTAATCAAGTCCAAAGCTCAAGTCCAAGTGAGATTGATAAAGGACTGAAAACTTTGATCGGGATTGAAACGATATGGAAAAGTAAATCTAAATCAGGTCTCGAATCGGCTAGAACATGAGATCCAGCTTTATAAAGAACACTACTCAAATCTTCAATCGTCATTTTTTTCAATCCAGAATTGATTTGATCATTGATTTCATGTAAATTCTTCTTGATTTCAGCAAGACTAGACTTAAACTCTACCTCAGGCAAAGAAGACAGATGTGTAGCTTCACCATTGTAAAGCATTCGACTTGAGAAAGATCTAGCAAGATCGTTGGCTAAATCCGCTTTACAATTACCCCATGATGGGAAATGTGAAACGGTTGAGGTAGGTGGAAGCGTTTTGGCTAACTCCAGTGCTACCGATTTTCCCATTTCCACCTGTCCAATCGATCTTAATGCATCATTAGAAGAAACTGCATCTAAATATCTTTGAAAGATGCTCTGCATCTCAAGAGGCGCTTGAGCAATTACTATCAAAAGCCAATACATGATGGCTTTGTTCAAATCATTCAACGTGTCATGTCGTACCGCATAATCATCTGTGAGCTCGATCGTCAAGTTTGCGCTTGCTGAATGAAAAGTATAAACCGACGTATACTAATAGGTCAAAATGGTTCAGTACATTGGTCACTTCATAATTACACAATGATGTTAATCTTAGAAAACTCACCTCATGTTCATATTCCCCTTCGCAAGATAATCGCAATAAGGTTAACATCTCCAACATGTCACGAACAGTTTCGAATTTACACAACAAAGTGGGAAATGCAATAATGAGATCCTGACAATATCGTAGCGCAATCGCTCTGATCTTACTCGAGTGGTGACATGTAAACTTTAAAATCTCCGAAATCTGGTGGTAGACATGTGGTACTTCGGAATGTCGGATGGCTTGTTGCTGAAAGGAGCTAATGAATGTAGATAGAACCTAAAAATCTGAGTATGCCTCATGAGCGGATCCTGAATACTCATCTCAGAGACTGAGCCCAAAGAATGCTCATCCAAGAAGAAAATGAGCATTCTCCAGCAATACCAAGCAAAATCTGAGCAAAACAGCTTGATTGCCTGAACACAAACAAACTCATGAATTGAATGATTCTGAAACAAAATGAATCTTTTTTGGAGACTTCAGGAAAGTCTACAACGCTCACATAGTTGTGAGCATCGATTTTGGCCCCTGTGGATAGTGCCCCTTACAGAAGCTTGGGGTTTAATTCCTTAGGCTTTCTACTTTCAGATTGACAGATCATAAATATGAAGCATGGACATATTGGTGTGAAGCGTATGGAATCCTTTAAGGTCAAGAAAGAACAGCTGACTCGATGATGTAGACCGTTAAAGGTTTTTTGCAATTTGAACTCATCAATTTCCGTGTACATACGAGACTCAGAGTGGCTAAGAGCGTATTCTGATTTTACTGGCTGCTGACCATTTTGTTGAATAATTGATCTGAAGTTGCCTCTGCGTGTTGTGAGCGTGACGGGGTTTAGTCCGTGATGGAATCCGGGGGGGTACCGATTGGAGTCGGTGATTAGAAGCTATTTTTACCAAATTGCGTCATCGATTCGAAATCAGTCAGATGAAAGTTGTCTTTAGTCATTCTGGATTAGGATGATGTGATGGATGATGACAAATCATCTTCACTTTTTAAAAACCTTCAATCTCAACATGGTTTCTAGAGTCTGCACTCTGCACTCGATGACTTTGGATTGTTGTTTCTACAATTCTACCTTGATTAGATATCATTAAGCACATTAACATTAGATTGATGATGGAATTTATTAAACAGATTCATGAAAACAGTTTGACTAGTTTTATTTTGGGTTCTGATTCTCAATCAAGAACAACTGAATCTGATCCAGAACATCAACTTTGGTATTTAGATTAGTAAGTAATTCCTTAATAAATCAATCTGATCAGAAGACTACTTTGCTAATGCTTGATATCTTACTATTAGTCAAACAGAATCAATTTCTAGTCTTCTTAGTTCCTATTTACAATCTTGCCAACCAAATGCTGGAAGTGATATTGGATATAAACCGATTTCGATTCATTTCTCATCCTTAATTGAATTTGAATACTTACAATCTGATTTTATAGATCTAATCATCAATTCTAACACCATTCATCCGATTCCAATCCATCTTCATCTTCCATTAAATTCTCAAACCCAATCTCAAGAACATTCGATTGCTATCCTCAACTTTTATCAATCAATCAATCATCTAAATCTTGGAAACTCATGTGTTATTTATTTTTCAGGTCATCAATTAAATAAATCTAATCTTATCAAGTTTTCTTATGTCTTGGGTAAATTAGGATGTCATCTTTTACATGTTTATGATCAAACTGAAAGTATTCAATCTATTAAACCAAATCAAAATCAAAATCAAAATCAAACCATCCAATCAAGTGGTTCCACTTCAGCTTTGACTGATGAACTTGAACAATGGATAAACATTCATAAATCTAATCCACACTCAATCAAAGAGATCTTGGATAAATCACTTTTTATATTCTCACCCGAAACCCATTCCTCTAATGAATCATTCAATCCTTACTTCCGATACACTGGTTCAGAATCCCCCACAGATCTATACATCCTCTTCAACTCTTTTACTTCATCCCAACTAAAACATACGATCCAAAGATTACTACCCCAAGAAATCAAACAAAAACTTGGATTAATCGAAATCAAAGTTTTCAAACCATGGTCATTCGATTGGTTTTTGAAAGCTTTACCACCAAGTACTCAAACTATTAGAATCTTTTCAACTTCTTCTGATTTGTTATTCAATTTAATTTCTAAAGGAAAATCGGATCATAAAAGACTTGAAGGAGTTGATATTTTACCTTTTTTGAAGACGGATCAACTTGATTCGTTAAAATGGATTGAACAAATCCAAACCGATTTAAACATTCATGGGTCAAAGATTAAAGGGTTTCCAAGAAGGCTCGATCAAGCTGAAAAACTTATCATTTTTTGGGATCTTCTTCCTTCAACCACTCACAACCCACCTCATCTTTCGAACCGAATTGCTTCAAGTACTCAATCTAATCTAATCTTAAATGAATACGATAATTCTTCTGATTCGAACTCGATCAGACGTCATTCGTTATATATTTCAAATAATCAGGATGATATAAGTATGAAATCGATCATTCAAACTTGTTCACCTACTTTATTAGTTATTGAGAATTTCAAACAGATCAACAAAACGTATGACTTATTTACGAAAATCGAACCGACCACAAACATTTTATTTATATCAAGCCATTCAACCGATTTTAAAAAAACCAAACTTGATCTTCAAACACGGTATAAGTTATGGAAAACGTATTCGAATCATCAAGATATAGGAAATGGAAAAGTATGTGAATTGAAATGGGTTGAAAGTTTAGGTTGTGGAAAAGATGTTGTGGTTGAAATTGGGGTGATGGTTTTATTATTTAATGAATTGAATGATGAAGAAATCTTTCAAAGAATCCGAACCCAACATGGAAAAGAAGAAACCAACAAGATGATCACTCAAGAATTGGTTGCTAAAGTACGAAGCCAGATCCGAATTATTCAAATCCCAGATCTTTGGCAACCAGAAGACTCGAATGAGCTTCCCAGCCTCAAAAAACTTCCTAACAAACCAGAAGAGATCTTAAACCCCTCAACCCAACCCATCACATCCCGCCCCCAAAACCCCTTATTGCCAAACCCCATGACGTCCAACCTCCTAAAGAAACAAATCATGTTTCCCGAATTTTATCAAACGAATTTCGTCACCAGATCAGACCTAACCGACCCAACATACTTACTAAAAGTGATTGAAAACAAAAGATTAACCCCACAAGAGTATGATCGAAACGTATTTCATTTATCATTAAGTCTTCAAAGCAGTGAGTTACGATACTCAGTTGGAGATGCGGTTGGGATTTATGCTTGGAATATTGATGAAATTGAAATTAGATCGTTTATTAAATGGTTAAAGTTTTCAGAAGATCAAGTGATTGAAATGAGGTTTGGAAATGAATCTGAACCACAAAGGAATCAGTATATGACGATCTTTAAATCGTTTCAACAAGTATTAGATTTGTTTGGAAAACCTAATCAATTGTTTTTTGATAAGTTATCTAAAAAACTTACGAACAAAGATGAACAAAAGGTTTGTAAGTTTATTGGTTCTTCTTTGGGACAATCGACTTACAAGAAATTAACTGAGTTGAATAAATTAAATTATATTGATGTGATGAAGAAATATGCAAAGAGTTTGGATCCGTTGTTTGGGTTTGATGATTTGGTGGACATGGTCCCGAGGATTAGGCCTAGACATTATTCGATTGCTAGTTCGTATCATTATCAACCTGAGATTCTTGATTTATGTATTGTGGAAGTTAATTGGAAAACTTCTTTTCGTGGTAGTGGTGGGGGTCATGAAGAGGTTGAAAGGATTGGGTTATGTACTGGGTATTTGAATCAGTTGAAAATTGGGGATTCGGTGTTGGTTTGTTTGAAGGAATCGGTTATGAGATTACCTAAAGAAGTTTGTCAACCTATTATTTTAGCAGGTTTAGGTTAGTTTTTGTTTTGATTTGAATTCTTTGATTTTGTTCGAATGAATTTGATGATGGAAGAGTGGTTTTTTTGTAGGTACTGGAATGGCACCTTTTAGAGCTTTTCTTCAAGAAAGAGCTTTTCAACGTCATGTGCTTGGACTTGAGATTGGTCCGGTTTTGTATTACTTTGGTTCACGTTCAAAGGTTTCGGAATTTCTTTATGGGTAAGTGTGTTTTTGTTTTCTTTACTTTATATGACCATAAAAAAAAGACCAAGTTTCTTGTGATTGAATTAATTTAGTGATTTTGGTTTTGGCGTTTTGGATGTTTAGTGATGAAATTGAAGAATATTTATCACAAGGAATCATTACTCATTCAAGACTCTCATTCACACGTGATCTCGAACCAGATCTATCGAAAGAACCCAAAGTTTTACGAAAAAAAGAATATATTCAAGATTTAATGAGATTAGATCAAGATTTGATTATCCAATACTTGATGAAATCTAATGGACATTTTTATTTGTGTGGTCCGGTTTGGCCAGTTGGAGAAGTTTATCAAGTTTTATTGAATGGGATCGTTACGGAATTGAAGAAAGAAAGGGAGGAAAGGGAAAGGGAAAGGGAAAGGGAAGAGGAAGAGGTAGAGGGGTTGAGGATTCTTGGGATGGACGTTTTGGAAAGGTTAAAGGATCAGGAAAGATATGTTTTGGAGGTTTATTAAAACTTGGATAATCGTGGGGTTTTTTAGATTTTTAAGGTTTGTTGATGGTCTGTTGTTATTTTTGTTTGGTTCAGTGTTTTGTGTAAAGTTGGTGTGTGTGTGTTTATTTTAAAGGGTTGAGATTGGTATGTATAGCAATGGTTTTGGTGATGTAAAACAAACATTAAATTCAAACTTGATCAGAAAAAGCTATGTCCTTGAGCTGTTGGTGAATTTGAAATGTTGTAATTGAAGTTGAGCATAATCAAACCCAGGTAATGAGGAATTGTTGGAATAGGTGAGATGGAATAGACTTCCTACGTCGCAATCATAAAATCCACCTTGTGTTGGGGCTGAATAAGGTCATTGTGATTTGAAAAAGTCAAATGCAAGGTGTTGAAATTTTCATATCATACTTGTGACCTCATTTATGGTACTTGTTTCGTACGGCACCAAGCATGATATCATGTTGAGCTTACAGTCTGACTCTTGATTTTCTTACGACTCATTAAGCTGCAGTGAGATTATAATCCGTAAAGTTTGGGCATATTAGATTGAAGGATACATGTATTACATATGTAAAACGAAAAAGTATGGTAAAGGAAAAAAGAAATGAGCAGAAGGAAAGAAAAGGTGATTGAAAGTAAGATGGTATTACACCACCTCCAAATGTATCATTGAAAAAAAAAGCCAAAGCAAAAGTGGAAACAAGACCTAAAAACTTTTTCTGTGCAAGATTTAAGTAAGGTATAAAGTTTGATGATAGATTGATTAATTTGAATCTACTTCTTCAACTTCAACTTCACATCCATCACCTTCAAGATCCCTAAGAAGAAGAAAAAAGACAAAAAAACAAAGAAAGTCGTTAGATTTAAGATCCAGGAAAAGAACGAATGATGAAAGGGGTTTGTACTTTGGTTCTTTTGGTTCTTCATGTTCACCATATTGCATTGAATTATCTATATGACTTAAGATCGTACTTAAACTTTCTTCATCTGTTACGTCTAATGGAAGAAAAGAGACCATATTAAAGTCTTGAATCTATTATCAAACGACCCGAATTCGAAATCCAAAACCATGAGCCAAAAAAGTATGGGTTTTTGAAAGGGAAACTGGGAAAGACTTACTAGTTGACTAATGGCTTGATTAAGTGTATGAAACTTTGGATTAGTTTTCGAATTAAGTTCATTGATTAGTAAATCAGGATCAGGATCAAGATATCTTTGTAATTCTTTGGGACCGATTTGGTCTATACTACCAGAACCGGATGATCTACCTGATTTGATTAAATCCATTTTCGATAACAAGTTGATGTGAGGGATTTCTAGGTTTATCATGGCTGAGGTTGCGGATAGTACACCTGAGAAGAATTTAGGTCGGTCTGAGATGAAGTTTGATTCTAGTAAATATGTCTAAGGAAAACCGAACCATCAAAACAAAAACAAAACAAAAACATTCGTAAGTACATTGAAAAATTGTTTTTTTTGAAGTTTGAGATTTTCGTTTTGCTTAACTGCACATAATCTAAAATCGAATTGACCCATTAAGACTTGAACGATTTTTTGTATAAGATTAAAGTGGGTGTAGAGTTCGATTTGACCTGGACAATCGATGATTAGGTAATCTTCGTCATAACTATTTAAGTTTTCTTGTAACCAATCTAAATTGTTTAAAAGATACCTAAAAGAACCAAAAAAAAATGGAAGAAAAAACCAAAAAAATGGAAAAAAAACAAAGAGAATTAGTGATGATTGAAAGAATTAGTGATGAATGAAAAAAAAGAAGATAGAGAGATTTTTTTTGACTTACTCAAAACAATAAACTAATCCACCATTCGGACCAAACTCAAGTTCTTCCATAACATCTTCTAAAGAAATCAAATCTCGAATATCTTCAAAACCCCCACCCCCCCCAAAAAGAAAGAAAAAAAAAAGAAAAATCAGTTTTATTTATACAAAGAAGATTTGTTTAGTTTTTTTCGTTTTTCTTACCAATCGATGGTTCATATTCGAATTCTTCAGCAGCTGGATCTAGGTTAAATAAATGTAAAGTTCGGCCGAGGGTTTGAGCATGTGTGATTAATGAAGATGTGAAAGTTGATTTTCCTGATCCTGCTGGTCCTATATTCATCCAAATCCAATCAAAAATAAAATAAAATCATAATTATTGTTGGATTTTTTGATTGAATTTTCTTTTTGGTAAGTTTTGAGTGAATGTTGACTTACCACAAACTAACACTGCATAACGCATTAGGTTGATTTGATATTTCTTTTGTGATGATGGGTTCTTGAGTGAAATTTGTTGGTTTTTCTTTTTTCTTCTTTGGAGCGTTTGAGGGTAACTTTTGAGTGCAAGGTTTGGTATTTTTTGGGAAATCAAAATTTGGATTTTATGGATTGATAACCCGATGATATGCGGTGCCTGGAGAAACCTCGGACCGGGTCTGGGTCCCCCGGTCCCGGTCCAAGGGCTGGCTTCAAAGCATGCATTTTGGTCAAATTATTCAGAAACAGAATTCAAGAGGTATTGATATATAGAAAGTGGATGAAAAGTATCTTTTGATGAAGGCTATCATGCATCAATATTAACTTGATGCTTGATCCAAGATGCAAAAGAAAATGCCAACAGTTGTGAAGAATTAATGGAGTGCTTAAGCTTAAGCTCTAAATTTTAAGCCAAGGTGTTTTAATTTAGGTGATTCTGACATTTGAGTGTTCGATTTGCCAATTCAACATCAACCAATCTCACTCCAACTGATAACGAACCAACTCTCAATAGAACCTCAAGATGTCTTATAACAATATCGGACTTACTACTCCTCGTGGTTCAGGTTAGTAATTTACACCAAAACGATCCTTTATATCGATCAAGACCCATCCAACTGATCTCACAATACGATTCCTTAATGATCAGGAACCTCTGGTCATGTACAAAGAAATTTATCAAATATCCAATCAAGAGATTCACATTCTATCCAATCTAGACCAAAGTATGATCAAGATTCATCATTTAAACATCGAAAACCAGATGATTCGATCTTGGAACATGATCGAAAACGTCGAATCGAAAATAAATGTGTAGAATTACAAATCACACTTGAAGAAGATGGATTAGATGAAAGTTTAATTGAAATTCAAGTTAATGAATTAAGAAATAAATTATTATCTGAAGATCAAACTAAAGAAAAATTAACTTTAAAACCTCATCAAAGTTTGTTCTCGGGTTTTTTTTCTTATGATCTTCTTTGAATTTTTGGTAGGTTTTCTAATATGATTGTTTTTGTTTTTGTTTGAAAATCAGCACACGAATTAGCAGCATTGAAAGCTAAAGAGAATGATAAATTTCGATTAGCAATGGGAGTAAAATCGAATTATGTAGAAGGAGAAGCGTTTAATAAAGAGATCCAATTACAAAAAAAACAACAAGCAATAGAAGAAAGAGAAAAGAGAGATCAAGAAAGAGCCATCCGAATCTCAGCACAAAAAGAATCACGTCAAGAACGTGAAAAACATCAAGAAGCTATTCAAAAAGAAATGAAAGCTAGACGTGAAGAAGCAGAGAGACGTCGATCACTTTTAGATCAAGAGAAAACTAATCGTCGGCCTGTTCATCCTTTGGTGGATCGGATTCAACCTGTTTTGGGTGGGGGTGGTCATCATCGTGGAAGAAGAAATTCGGATGATGATAGAAGACGGCCTCGTAGTCGAACTCCTTCTGGTTCACCTCCACCACCACCACCTCGTCATCATCGGTATCGTGGCAATGAACCAGATGTGTATCGACCTTCGCGAAGACGTAGTGTATCACGATCACGATCACGTTCACGTTCACCACCTCGTCGAAGACGACCTAGTCGATCACTCTCTCGTTCACCACCGCGCAGACGTCAAGACTCAAGATCACCTCCTCCAAGACGTGAAGCTCGAGCTCGATCGATCTCTCGATCTCGATCCATCGATTCTGACCGACAATCACCTAGAAAAAAATCCAAACATTCCTCTAATACACCACCACCACCTGGTTTCCGTGCCATTCATCAATCAGAACCTACTCGAACTACATCTAGAGTTAACAGTCCTCCTTCATCAGTCAATGTCAACGAATCGCGTCGAAGGTCTAGAGAAAGAAGTGATTCACCGGTCGAAAAGAATCGTCGATCGTCTAGAGTTAAAAGTCGATCTGATTCGGTAGAAAGTCGGGATCGGTCTAGGATTAGAAGTCGGTCTTCTTCAATTCCTTTAAGGTCTCGTCGGTCTAAATCTATTGAGAGTGATCGAGAAGGATCAATGGATATGAGTGATGCATCTGATTGATCATGAATCTCTTTTAGTATGGTTTAAATGATTTATCATTTTTGTTGTTGTGATGAGACTAAAATCTTTTGGTTCGATCTGTCGGAAGATGATATGGAAAAGACTATATATATGTTTCATTTGTAAATCTGATCTTGTCTTTTATGGAACAGTTGTGTAGAGCTTGAGAAGATGAACAAGTTGAAAAGTTTGATGAAAACAAAATCTATGATACAGATGTGTACATATTTAGGAGAAAGGTATAAAAAAAATATAAAAAAGAAAAGAAAATTCGGAATGATATTTCGGTTGGTTTGTTTGTTTTTGTTTTTTTGTTTTTTGATGATTAATTATGTAGTTCGATTCTTTTTAAGAGGTTCAAGGGATTTAAAAAATATGAAAAAGTTCAAGTTATGCATAAAGAGTCAGTTTTGTTTACATTTGAAAAATTCGTACGATTGGTCTTTACTTTTCTTTCATCTTGCAATTTCTTCTATGGAGAGTGACAATATTTTATTGGATTTATAAGGTTCATTTCTCAATCAATGCATGTTCTAGTAGTTTGAAGCAAGAGATTCCCATGAGCTAGTATACAAAACTGTTATGATCATATGAAAAAAAGTATGAAACATGATCCAGTGGAGCATTAAGTGAATTCCAGTGTTCTTTGTTTACAATAATCTTTTGATCATATCTACCTTACAATTACATTTCTGTATCTTTTTACCTTTCTCAGCTTGTTGGTAAGTTTTTCATCTTTGTATAGTTTGATGGTTTGAAGATATGTTCATAGCTTAGTGAATCTTCTGTTTCTTCAAGTTTTTTTTCATCTGATTTGTTATGAGCTTCTCTGATATCAAAGATCAGAGAAGGTGATCTGAAAGTATAACTCAGAATCATGTGATACTCCACGGGGGTTGGCGACTGGCTCGTGTATAAGGACTCCTCTACTCAAACATAACCTATTATATATAAGCTTAACATGACTTGAACGTAGAGTGATTGGATATGAAATTCATCATGGAGTTGGTCCTATAAAGGTTTGCAACTCTATCTATTTAGCTTGAGCATCAATTGAAGTTTTCTGCTCTACTCTTTCAGCAGACTAGACACCTATGATCGTGATGAACTATTGAAAAGGACTCATATATCCAGATCCTTAAATGTTGGTCTTTTTGAGAACAATAACAATACGATTGTAGGTAGGAGTTTCCTGTTGCGGTGAGGATTTATGTGTTTCAATTTGGATTTGTGAAAAGTGGTACTTAATAATGATTAGAGATTCAATTGACACAGTCCTCATATAGTATATCGGTTAGTATGGCCGCGTTTTATTCTCGAAGTGCGCGGTAGAGACGGGGTTTCCCGTACGGGGAACATCTCATTTGATGCCACAATCTGATGCTCAATGGTGCGCAACATCAAAGACAAAGATCGGTTCAAGGAACTTTGAAATCCACGTGATCGTACAGTTCTTGACTTGATGAGGTGCTAAGAGGACTTTTGAGATACATACCTCAATCCACAGCTTCTCAAAATCAATTTCTTAGAATAATAAAGCCTATAAATTAAATGCCGTCACTATTCTGTCACGCAACTTTGATTTTTTCTCACAGCATCGAAATTCCACCACAAATCCGTCACAGATTTTTGATCTTTTGGCTAATCAAAAGTATGGACAAAAAAATCGAACAAAAGTTCTTGATGTTTCATGAAATTCTTGAAGTTTCAGAAGATGTCCACAAGTATATGAGATCATAGGAACAGCGACCAGAGTCAAGCAAACAGGAAGCAAAGAGATCAAAACAACAAGAGCAATTGGACGGGATCATATCGAGCTCTGAGGAAGACCAGACTGTAAAAGTACGAGAGCAAGATCCAAGAAACCAAAAACAAACAGATGCGCGAGATGGATATTGGAAAAAGCTTCTGGTGCAGAAAGCATGGGAACAAAAGGCAGGTGTACCTTCACAAGATCTCTGGGCAATGTTATAAATACGCTGTGGTCTCAGTTCATCCACGTCAATTAGCAACCACAACCTTTACTAGCACAATAGGCCTTGAAAGCGGCAGTTACACATGCAGCTGGATCACAGTCGGCGCAGTTGTCGCTCTCGTCGTCCCTATATGTAGATGGGAAACAATGTTCACATCAGTCAAAGAATTTAGAGGCAATGTTAAACTCATGAATAGTCATACAACCTCGACTTACGTTCTCTTTCCGAGTCCTAGGACCGCCGTTGCTCTTGATTGCAGGATGGTGTTGCCGGTACTACTGTCAATTGTATAGCCCAATATGACACAATTGAGCATATAGAAACAGTTATATATGCCAAGAGTTCACTCACATTGTGTCCTTTTGGGCTGGCGAGGTGAGGACGGTGCCTGTCAAGTAGATGGGGAGAGAGGTAGGTATGAAGGAAGAAGTAAATTACATATCAGGAATCATGAGTCAACTGACCAGTTAGGGCACAAGCAATCATGAGTAATTGTATGAATCGCATAGTATTGCTATGAAGCGTAATAAGAAAACTTGTTTTTAAAGATGAAATTTTATTGGTGAGATCTGATTGTTGAGATGGGTGATGCGGAGGATGAAAGGCAAGTTGGCCGGGGTTCTTATGAGTTTCTTGACTCAAGGCAGAGAATCCAGTGCTTCATGGAATCCGAGAGCCTCTATGTAACAGAGAATTCGAAGGGTAAAGAAACCGCGCGAGCGTAGTATAGCAGAGCACAGGCGAGCACTACTTTTGGAAAACGCTCATCTTTCACAAAGTCACACGTCACCTAGACTGTAAACGTGTGAAATTGCAATAGCGTATTGGGACAGCTGTACGACAAATGCAAATCACACGATCTAAAGTCTGACCCATCTACATCCATAACTCTCCACCCATGAAATCCACATTTACCCTCAGACTCATAATCAGACGTACGAGGTCTGGAGGCACCCGTATTCGATTAATGCATGTATGATGAAACTACTGCTGAATCCACCCGTAAATGGGTTCGCGACCGTGAACGCTCCCCGTGCGTGCGCATCAGCAGAACCCAAAAATGTGACGTTCTATGCAATATGACCTCAGCAGGAGAGTTCTATGTAGCAAATTTTTTCATTTTGCAACACCAACAACCTATACTTCATCACATTGAATACTTACCAACAATCACATGCTTCTTCGCGAGTTGGTTGACCGCCTAACAACCTTAGACCCCAGGACATACTCGACACTAACACTAAGTCAACTTGTGGCATTCACGAACCTGTCTGCCGATTTCCTAAAGAGGACGGGTGGCGTATATGGCACTGGACCGACGCAAGTGCCGATTGAATTCCTGAAGACCTGTCTCGACTCAGCTCAGCCCAGTGATACATGGGCATCATTGTGGTATTTCACACTCAATAGCCTGCCCTCATGCCTGTATGATGCCTCTCAATTCTCTTCGCACGGGATTCCTTCGCCAAAAAGACCCAAAGGAGCGCTGGTAATACCTGAACGCACATTTCAACCACCGACCAAGAATTGCTTTTCGTGCAAAACTAAAGCTGGCAACGCAATTCAACTACAGATGCGTCGCCAAGTGTATGGATATCTATTCGACATAAATGGGATTGAAACCGTCCAATCATTTTCAAGTTACTGCCATAGTAAGCATAGATGCATTTAACATAATATGTTGAATGTTTGCTGATGATAGCCTTTTCAGAATGCAACTCCACTTATACGCCATGTTATGTTTGACGCAAAAAGCAAAGAGAATACTACACACCAGCCGAAGGCCAGCCAGTAGAGTACTTCCAAGTCACTCAACATTTTTTCATGAGCCACAAGCTATGTGACTATTTCAGTAATATTCAAAGCTCGGCAGTGTAAGTACTTCTCACCTCCACATCTCATCATACCATGATACCGAATTTGATGTTTGCGTCTACCAGGGTGTCAGTACATAATCTGACGATCTCCTACAACGACACAAACGCGAAATCCAACACCACCTACGCAAACGACTTTCAAAAAAGTCGATACAAACGAAGCCTCAGCGAGACCGTATGCTCTTTAGGATTAGATATAGACCGATTGTTGAGAATGACCAACAAACGTGGTGTCCGTTTGAAGAGTGATGCCGAGGGTTCTGATGACCGGCGATTTCATGAAGCCATGAAGCGACACAAGCGTTGGGTACAAGAGGAGGGTACAATATATAAAGCTCACATTTGCTCACTATGTACTGATTACAAACCAATACCAGGAACACCAGACGCGAAAAGTAAGACATTTGATGTTTCAACACACCAGTAATGAGAACGACTTTCATGCTGATCATCTCTGAATTCTACATTCAGTAATACGATCGGTGGTGACTGATGGCGTTACAGTGGGTCACTGGTGTTGCAGCGCATCAGAAACACAATTGAATTTACTTAATCCGAATAGTTTGTTAAACTATTGTGATCAACCGCTCGACAAGGTTAATGATAGATTCTGCCCAGCACACAAGCGCTCTCTTGGCAATGTGTGCTGCTGTCAGCCTTGTATCTTACCCAAAGCAAAAGGAAAAGATACATGTCACCTACCAGAACATGCAGAAGCACACGAAGCTTTTAAAGAACGAAACACCACATTTTTTGGTCTACCAAGGCGTTATAATAGAACCAATACTCGAATTGCCCTCGATCCAAGTGTTATGCTTTCTGCCGAGACAGGAGAGATTAAGATGACACAAGAAGATTTGATGTACGCAGAAGTGGAGGAGCGAGAACATGAAGGCGCTCGCGATGGCGGAGAAGGTAAAATACCAACAATCATGATCTCTCGGTGCAAAACCCACAACGAACAGTTGATGGTTTCAACTTGTGGTATAATCATGGCTCGAAAGACATTTTTCAAATCTGAGTCGGTCACCAAAGTCAAAGTGAGTTTGGTGAGGTCTCTGTTTAGACTTTCAATCCAATTTGGCCTCATATGGTTGCATCATTTGTCACAGGACTGGATTAGAGAGGTATTCCCCGATGAGATGCCACAAGTTATATTCTATGATAACGCTTGTGGCTTGCATTCTCATATCCGTTCCAGTGTTGAAGACACTCACGCCTTTCGAAATACCATCCTACCTGTGGACGCATTTCATATGAAGTCACACAAAACAACACATGCAATGTGCCGTGCCAACAACGACCCCTCTCTTTTCCCTCAACTCAAGCGACCCGATGGCAGCTGGAGATTCAACTCTTCTGCTGCGGAAATAGTGAACGCTTGGTTTGGTCGATTTGCGTCCATATGCCGCAATATGCATCCCGTAAAGTATAATTTTTTTATTGAGGAAATGATAAGGCTCCATAATCTCCGCACTTGTGCAAAGATATCTTCTCGCCCTAATGTGAGCTTTTTTGGTAATATACTGTTCAAAACAGAGGCATTGTAAGCCAATGAATTTAATTGCCTTTGATGATTGTGTCTGGCCCTCATCTACATGAATTTTTAACGATTAAATTTACAATTTATAAATCATATAATATAAATTTCCATAATACTTTAACTATTACTTAAACCTCTTGTATGCTCGTTTCTCTCATAATAATATAATAACATCATAGCTAATTTAATTTTTGATTACTTTACTTTGATCAAAATTCTCAAAGTTCAATTAATTTTCAAAAAAATTATTGAACAAACCAAGTAATAAGTTATATTCTCTCTTAAACCAAGTGCGCTTCACCACTTCAGGTACATCTATATATTTAGCGAAACTAACAATATGAACCAGGTCAAATGATTTACTCGCCACACATTCGCAAACACACCCGGCAGGCGACTCAAAACACACCCGGCAGGCGACTCAGATTTATAATTTGACCATCCACCAATTGCGTGCAATATACCAAGGGTCCATTATCATTGTAAATAATGATATCATCATGATATCATTATAGACCCGAATGAGTGTGCCACGCAATCGGGTATTGGTCTTATTCTTGGACATACTCGTATGGCCAATAAGAATATGACTAATACCAAATAAACAAATCATTTCCACCCACGTACCTCGACTAGCCCAGGTCATTTTACATTCTTTACCGCTGTTTCATTTTCAAACCACACGTTGAAAAAAATTGAATCTTGCTGACAGCATTTTATGATAACTCCTCTTATTGTTTGAATAGATCACCTTAATCGCTATGCCCATTCGCACACAATCTTCAAAAAAACCTGAACCTTCCACTCCACCAACTAGTGTACTAGGTGGAGTGCTGACTGATATCACCCATGTATCGGAAACCGTGGAAGGGGCAGAAGATTTATTGGCTCGTACATTTGATCGGGCCTTCGTCTCAAGCGAAGACGACGTGATAAGACCCAAAGACCCTGAGTCTTCATCGGCTACCGAGACACATACACATATGTCTACTCCCACCCCCAACACTGATTTCACGATCAAAGAAAAGAATACTACTCACCTGTTGAAATCGATCAGTTTAGTAATTTTAACTGTTGTACTGACATCCTCTCCATCGTCCTTCTTTTGCACTTTACTAATTTTTCACTCTTAACTGACATGGTTCTGAAATTTGTGATCAATGTAAATAGTTGCCACCAAACATGGAATACAGGACGTTCACACCAATAATCCCAGTCACAACGAGACAAGTTGAGTTAGATTTGGTTCAAGTGGCCTCTTACGTTGTCACCACGTCCTGCAACTCGCTGACATGCTTGCGCTGTTATAACATGTTGAATGTGTGAGTGCGTAGTTTCCACTGAACATAGAAAAAAATCCGATCACATAAATCACTGTCTTCATGCCAATCATAGTTAAGTTCCTTTTTGTATTCACTTGTATATTTCACGACAGACCCAGCTCAATTCAGATATGCTTATCTATATGTCACCAGATCGTGATAAGAACTTTTTGAGGGAGGATCTTTGGAAGAAAGAAGCGGCATTCATCTACGCCTTGCCAAGTTTTTCCCCTCTCAAGCCAGTCATATATGACCCGCAAGACTTTACTGGTTACTCTAGCTCGCTGGTTTTATATAAGTTTGGAGACCCAGTCAGTGCGGGTCACAGAGATCATCAATGGGTAGCTAGGAAGTTGGAATTGGAAGTGGGCGACATGTCTAAATACCTAACGTCCAAATTTCATGCCAACTGGCACCTAAGTAATAGTTCTGGCCGCTCGCAAGTACTAAGCCTGGCCCAGGCCAATGTTTTTGTAGCTAGCAGTTTGCAAATGTTCCAAGATCAGCTTCGTGACTTATGGCTATTTCATCTTGAAGCTGAGAATGATGACGCCAAAAACTTAGGAGAGTTGTATTCAAAAGCTAGAGGTCTCAAGGTATGATCTATTTATTAAACACCTTTCCTGTTGTGTGTCATTCAAACTAAGTATTATCAGTTTTTGCAACTCAGGTTCAAGAAGCAACACTTTTGCAAAGAATAGGTCCGTTGCGTGAAGGCGAACCGGTGTGGTTATTCTGTGGAAAGCCAACTGACCCACATAATGAGCGCTATGTATTTGAATACAAATTCATAATGCAAGCCCCAAAATCCGACCTGTGGAAAGACTTGATCCATGCTTTGATTCATTACGCATATGATGCCAGTCTTGGTAAAACATTAGTCAGCCAAATCGACTGTGACATCGAAGGTACCATCTCAAACGTTACGTGCTGTAACAAAAGGTGAATCATCTATCTTTTGCATTCATTGTGATGTCACTTCATCTGATGGGTTGTTTACACATGGACAGTGATAAAGCAGGTGACACCACGACTGAAATGGCGTTTTTCCACTTTGGTTGGGACCACGAGTGTAACTACATCTGTGAACTACTCACATCCTCAGATGTCTCCATTTTGCGAGAGGAATGATTTCATACTTGGTTGCTCAAGAGTTTATTTGAAAGATATTTTTCCATGTTGTTATTTGCAGAACTCGTTCTTTGTATTACGAGGTTTTTGTAAATCATGTTAGATGAGATATCGTCAAACCTGTTTGACAGTTGAATTCATTTTTTGTATATGTAAGCAAAGACATATATATCTGTGGTTGTAGATTTTGACCCTCAGATTTATTTGGGTGCAAGTCGAAGATAAGAAATACTCAGTAGATATCATTGCAAGCAGACAAGAACTAATAGGAAGTAAAAAAAACAGTGTGCATATATTTACAATTATATTCAATATCAGTTAAAGAAAGAAACATAGTGGGTTTAACACCCAAAATAATAACAAGAAAGTAGATGGAAATTATCATAATTTGATCATCTTAGTGTTGCGCTTCTTGGCCTCCTGAGCTGCTTCACGTTCTGCAAATCGCCGATCGCCTGATTTCCATTCACTTGAGAATCGCTCCTTGCCTTGTTTAACGGTGTGATTTTTATTGATTTCGACATACTCAGCTAACTCATCACTGTCAATGCCTTCCAGCCAACGTCGATACTTAGTTGCTGTTGAGTAATGGAACTGGTTCTCGTGCGATTTCCCAAATACTCTCTTCCAGCCACCGGTTACGGTAGTCTTATTGGACTCATGTAGGAAATCTACCATGAGTTTCATGGTAACCCCGGTCGGCCATGACTCTGCTTCGTCGTCGGAGCCCACCGACGAGACCCTGGGTCGTTTGAGTTTGGCAAGGGGTAGTTGTGGCTGTTGGGGAAGATGATTAAGGATATTGGTATCGTTGGTAGGCCTAGGGGTTGGTGTGAGATGGCCACTGGGGTTTTTGGGATTGGTGTCACCGTGAGTCCTGGTTTCGTCAAGGTCATCTTCCTCGTCGGAGGTCAAAACTTCGATCACGTCAGCCATTCTGGACTGCCTCATACGACCCGTTTCCACAATCTTTGTGGTTGTGTTTGATGCAGTTTTTTTCTGATCGAGCCAGGGCAGCAAGGGTCGGGTATCCATTAAGTCCGATATTGTGGCTTTGACTAATGATTTTAAATGAGTTTCCATATCAGAACAAGTGGCAGGTTCAATACCTGGCAATATGACGAGCAATTTACGAGTGTCGAGAGGATACCGCTCCCTATATGACATTGTGATGTTAGCCTAATTGAAAACCAGAACATATAATCAGTGATGGAGTTGGCGCCTCAGAATGTAGAATGTGAAAGGAGGTGAAAGGTGGTGTCATACCCAATCATTTTCTTGTTCATTCCATACTTTTAATAGGCCTTTCCAACCCTCACCAAGTACCTCCTTAATCAACTCTCTGATCTCTTCTGAGTCTACAATCGCAAAGTCAGGCCATCCTGGCACATTGGTTCGTATCATGAGAGGCTTGGCCTGTGGTAATAAATAACCAGCAAGTCAGTCGAGCACATGGATTGTAGATAGTTTGATAGGCCCTTACGGTGGTGGTCCACAAGTAAATAGTCACATTACCGTTGGCCTGTAAGTCTTGTTGTTCTCGGACGCGATCCTTGGCTTGCTTCTCTAGTTCAAGGTCAATGAATTTTTGATTCTCAGTAATACCACAGATTCGACGGGAAATGTCTCTAGTGACTAGTGGTGCGTGTTGAGTATGAGTATCTTCCGTGTTGGTGAGGAGGTCCTGGCCGTTGTTGATACTGGGTCCTTCCTCGTTTGACTTGCGCTTCTTGCGCGCGGCCGTGTGTGCGACACAATGGTGTGGGTTTAGCGTATCACAGCACTAAACAATAGTAGTTAAACGATGCGTTGGTCAGCAGCAATATAGCTTCGATCATGTAAAACAATTGAACTCACCGCAGAGCACGCCCCAGCTTTGCAGCTGTTATTCTTGCGTCGGTTATGTGATGGCGCAAATTGGCCATCAACACCTTTGCATGGTGATTTAGACTTGTCACTCTTCTGTTTTTGAGTCGCAGGAGGTGTAAGAGGGGCTGGAGGACCGTCGATCTGATTTAGCTGCATTGCAAGTTGGTGGTCTTTGAATATTTGTCGTTGGATGGCTGACTGCTGTGGATTTGTCCTAAGAGCTTGGTTAATTAGAGCGACCTTAGATCGGAAGAGGTCCTTGGGAAATGATCGGTAGTAACCCTTGTCGAATTGACACTGGAGCAAAGGTGTGAAGAATATGAGTATATTGTTGATTCCCCGCAAATAAACATAATAGGCTCCTCACACTTATACCTATCAACGGATTCTGTGGTGTTTGTCGTGTTGGGTTCCAATACTTGGTTGAATGTTCCGGTCGGAATCGGCACTTTTCAGATTGGCAGATCAATCCAGTGGGATTGGGAGCTTCTATTCGAATAGGTAATGGTTGAAGTGGGAACAGAGGTCGTAGATATTTGCTATCAATGTATGGCGCACTTCGTTTATTGGGCATTGAGATTTGCTTAATATCACTTGGAATATAAGACAAAATCAAAACGTATCGTTTGTATTTGTAGGGATCATCATATCGTATGGGGTGTGTTATGTTTTGATCTTGGAATAAGGCGTCCATGTGATCGAGCAGTGTAGTTTGTGATTGAGGATGAACTGTGGTGATGTGATCCTTTGGAACGCTTACATCCTCTTTCGGTACGTAGGTGGATGTTACGCGATACTTGATGGGTTTCATTATCCGGAATGGGAGGTCATGGATTTATGCAGACCAAAGAGGTAATTGAAATTGTGATGTACGGGGATGTACCGACTGCGATGCAGTCCGGGATAGCTCACCTTTGCTCGCGCTCACATATGCTCGCCAAGTCCACTGCCCTTCGAATACTCTCCTATGTAAGGTGAGGCGTGAGTTTTGCACAGCACAGCACCGCAGGGCAGTTTACGTCTGACTGGCTGTCTGACAGTTCAAGTCACACGCCCCTATCCGTTGGGCTGTGAGAGAACAGTGTGAGAGACACAATGTTACAGCTTGTGGACCTTCACTGGCCTCTTTGCTTCTTTTTGGTCATTCAGGGTTTTGCTTCGCCATCCGATGAAGGTACGTAAACATGAATTTATTGATATTCTTTGCCGAACATTCCAATCACAGATACGATATTGATTGCTTCTTTTGTCTGTTTGTATGAATTCAAGAACATTTTTTCTATCAAAGAAAGCAAAGTAAACAGGCCAAGAACAAATTTATTCTCGATTGTCAATGATTTAATGTTGAAAGAATCCTACTGAAGTAAGAGGTCCGAACTCAAGTGATACATTTGAAGACCCACAGTATGATGCCAATCTTAAAAATCTTCATATGCACGACCAATCCAAGACCAAGGAAATTAGTAACCCAAACTAGTAGTCGCATCAAATTCTCTAGAAGTTGGTATCAAATTTCTGATTCACAAGGAGGTAGTGAACCAGTAGAAGCTAAATGCTTTTGGGAAGGTTGATTAGCTGATGTGTGCTTTAAAATTGTTTTAAGTGCTATTCATACCGACCAAACTTGAGAAAACAAAATCCAGAGACCTTTCAGTGCGGCTGGGCATTACTGTCACAGCTTGTGTCACTGGTAAGTAATTACGGTACTCAAAGCTGTGTATAGTTTTGTGTGTATAGTTTTTTTTGCCCAAATATACTTTTTTTTTGGCGGGGAAAAAAAAGTATATTTGGGCAAAAAAACTACATAGCTTTGAGCTCCCCATATGTATATCTGCGTTTGTTGATCAGATTCTGGTGGCTAAACTGTCAACCAAAATATCAAACTTAACCAAGTCCCTTGCCAAAGGCCCGAGCCCCAGCGAGGGACTTACCGCTTATAACGGAATCCTCGCGTGAGAAGTGAGCTGTATTTGCTCCAAATTCTCTACATCTCTTTATTTATTTTTCCTCTCAACAAACATGCCTTGAGACAAAAGAAAAGAATGACGGCAAGGGTCCATTACATATGTTCCAATTGCAACCTCCTCCGTATGTATTGTCTATCTGAAGCTAGCCTCTAATCCTTGCTCCATGTTTTCTCCGTTCGAAACCTGTACATGCTACCTGTATTTGCTGCGTGTTCTAGCGATAGGTTTGGCACGTTTGGCTAAAATGCAGGTGGTCGGAAATGGTCGGAAAGACGTTTTTAGCAAAACTGCAGTTTCCAACGCGTCCACCCAGGAAGTAATCCAGACTACCGGAATTGCTCCCGGAGTTTGGGAATGAACGATTTCAATCCCAAGTCAATGGCTACAAAACATAAACATCTGTTTGAATGTTGCTCACTAACACACGACGATAGAATGATGCAAGTGTATATTTGAGTTTTCTGAGACAGATTGGAAATAATCAATCCTAGACTTATCACGTTGATTGATGACTACCAAGAATATGTCTGAATTGTAATAGCACGATGGAAGTTCATAATCACACTTTGTTTGAGCTTAATGATTTCAGATCGCAAAGATTGGATCCAATACTTCATTGATGATCACAAAACATCTTCTTCAAGTAGATGCACTATAGCTTGATGATGGGTTGATGGAAGTTCATAGTGCGTGTCAAATATCGATGGGTTGGATCAAGCCTGGCTCGCAGCGCTGCGCAGCGCTGAAAACACTTAAATTAGCAGCGTAACTTTATTTGAGGGGAGGCAAGATGGGTAACTTTAGCGTAAGCGGGGGCAGGATTTTCTGCGGATTTAGTAGCTGAAAGCGCAGTTGTCCTCCGCACCGTTTCGCAGCGTTTCAGGCAAAAAAAACATTTTTTCCTTTTCACCATCACTTTGAGAAAAAAGAAAAAATGGTCGCGCACAAGTGGTTTGAAGTATAAATATTGTAATGAACTAGCATGACATTAAGTCGCCTTGAATAGAAAGATAACAAGTGTACTACATGATTTAGGTTCAAATTCAGCTGCAAGTATTTTACAAGAAGTTCAATTAAGAAAGCAGTTGGGTTAAAAAGGTTGTAGAGATGTTATCGATCCACTTGAATAGTTCAGATGAATACAAGATTGAACACTTAATCAAATTCGAGATGATTCAATAGCTGGTATCGATGATCATAAAGATTAAGATTGTTACTGTTCATCAACTTAAAAACAAGGTGATTGAAAAAGTGAAGATCAACACCTCTGCTTCTTGTTCATCAACTTAAAAACAAGGTGATTGAAAAAGTGAAGATCAACACCTCTGCTTCTTGGAAAGCTCCTGATGTGAATCGTTGTGCCATTGAAACTATCACTTTATTGGCTGATGAGGTCATTGCTGATGCATAGATCAAAATCACAGTTTCGATTTTTCGCTTGTCTAATACAGCATTAAACTTGAATAGAATAAAAAACAAGAAATCAAAAGGAATTCATGCAGATTTAGTTAATGGGTTTGTTATTGGAAGGTGCATCTTGAAGGGGGTTTTCTGAGGTGTTGTGAACGATTTACTTACTTTCTCATGATTTTAATTCCCAATGTTGTTTCATCTGTATAAAATAGATAGATCCTTTCATCTGTATCAGGTGGTTGTGCAACAAAAGTTAAAACTGTTCGACTGTTAAAGTCGAATCATCCATTTGTTTTGGTGAAGAGAAACGTCGATCAGAGATCAGTTTGAGTTAAAGAAACTTTTTTTTGTGGTCTTCATTTTGTGAGGGGGAGAGGGTTATTACTCTACTATTCCACTTGATTTTTTCCGCATTCTGATCTTCAGTCACTTCATATCCCTTTAGTTTGTTTAATTTGGAAAATCAAGAGATGGAATCAGTTCAAGTGAGGTTTTCAATCAATTCTTTTTTTGAGAAAGTAAAGAAACTGACTGTATCTCTAAGTGTTTGATTTTACGATCAACTCAATGATCATGAGACTTCTCTATCTTAAATCAACATCATTCAATGGTTGAAGCTGTCGGTTTGTTGCACGGTAGAATGAAGTGAGAGAGAAAAGGGGGTTGACCGTTGTAGTCTAGAAGGGTGTCGGATTGAGTAGATTGATCACGATTATGTGATTTGATTTATTTGTGGCTGGCAAATAGCGTGTGGTTGAAGATAGTTGGCTGACCCGGCTCCAGTAGCTGGGAGCGTAGTTAAAAAAAGCTCAACCCCAAATCCGAAGCGAAAGACGCTGCGCACGTGACTTTGACTATCCAGGTAGTTAAGCGGCAGCGCCTGGCGCAGCGCTTCGCCGCGCTGCGCGTTCTTTGTTACGCTGCGAGCCAGGCTTGGTTGGATTTGTATGAGTCAGATTAATGTTTCATCATCACAGGTCATATCCATCTGTTTACACCAGCAGAACACCAATTCGATTTGGGTGGTCTTCAGAGCGAGTACTTATAGCTCAGATACATTTCCATCCTCACACCATAGATTTGTTTTCTGATTATAGGATACCTATCCCCTTCATAGATCCATATATCTTCAAAGATAAACTATTCTCTTCTCAGATCTAAATTCCCTTATAGTTCCAAATTCTCTTATAGATCATAATTCCATTCATACGTAGAATACTCACAACATTCTCAGCATCACATCAACTTCACTTAAATCCATGTGTGAATATGAACCCAGAAAATATCCCTACTGCTAACGTGGGCGCACAGATTGTTACTATCTGCGAGCAAATCCACGAGCTCGGCCTCACACCCAAGAAATTTATGCACGGATTTTTTACATCCAAGCATCCTGACTTGGTATTTCGTTGCAGACTCATCAGAGCCGGCGTGGGCTTGTCAGGTACGGTAGATATACTGCGGGGTTTTCGGGACGTGCTCATTGGGAGTCCAGAGGGTGAAGCTGGCTGGAAAGAATTTATTCTAGATGAGGTTTGTTTTTCCTCACCAGGCTATATATCCCATTATTGTTTGATGAGATAGTTGATTTTGATTTCCATGATTGACAGGCTTCGAGCATTGTTGAAGGCCAAAACATGCGAGTGGGCCCCTACCCACAGGGCGCGTATGTCAACTCGAACTCGATCAATGAAGATTTTTTTAGTCAAGAGGCTGAAGAACATCGCGAGCGTCAAGTCAGGAGCTCCATGAGCTTCTTGCACGAGCTGATTCAAAGGAAGCTACGTGTCGCATTGGACATCCCAGATATCGCCGCCGAGGGTTTGGAAAACGTGGTGGAGGTTGATACCCAAGATATCTCCTCGAACACTGTGTCTTCTGACTCTACTCTCCTAGGTAGCTCAGCAGATGAAGGTGTGATTCAATCACTTGATAACCTTGTGTATATCCCCAAGCGGGCTGCTGGCTTAAGAGAGCACAAGCTGAGGGCGGTAAGCTACAATTCATGTATTGACTTTTCTTTTGATATCAAAACACTAACCATGTGTTTGAATTTTTCCTAGATTCCGCTGGCCATCTGTTCAATGCTGGCTTTTGCATGTAATAGACGCAGCAATGCAATGCAGGTGTTGAATGGAGTCACCTTTGTTGCAGGTGGTGTGAGCTGCCGCGTCCATGACTTTCTACACTCTCTGGCTCTTACCGTGTCGCGAGACACTTCGCTCAGGTTGATGGAGCATTTGCGCATCTTACAATCAAACCGTATGATGGAGATATTCAAAAAAAACCATGTCATTCGACCTTTTCTCTGTTTCGACAACATTGATATCCATTTACGCGTCCACAATACTAGAATGGAAACCGCGAGTCAGACTTTTCATGGGACCTGGGGTTTCTTTCATGTTCCTCCTCCTGCTATCTTGGAAGGCGTAGAGGCCGAGGATGTCGATTTCAAGGCATTTGAGAAGGCCATGGGTGATGCTGAAGGAAAACCAGTTGATATTTCAATGTTCATTCCCACCACTGAACAACTATCGCATTGGAAGTCTGTCATCCTAGCCCAATTAGCGACTGCATTGAAGACCTATGCTGAACACCTTCCGGGGGGTAAGACTGTGAAGCTCGCGAATTTGCAGACTCAGCCTCCACCTATTGATCCAATTGAAATGTATCAACCCAACATCTTCTTCTTACGCTTGATGGATGCACCGGATTCGTCGGCCGATGGTGTTTCTCGTGTACTGGAACAAGTTCTTGCTCAGATCGGTGTTGATGCCAAGTCGTTTGCGGAAACTCTGCTAGTTGCTGAGGGAGACGTTGGATCTAATGAGCTGGTTGAAAGCTTACGTCGCAAGCGATTTCCTTCCGGCAATCAAGCCGACTCCCTGCGCTGGCTGCTCACCGTCTTTGGGCCTGCGCATGCCACATGGAACATGTGCAAGGCTTTGAACTCAGTTCATTGGGGCGATTCGACTAACGGGCAAGATACTGGCGCATGGCGCACTGCTGAGTCTTTGGGAGGAAGTGCAAAACATCCATCACAACAAGACTTTAATAGCTTGATGATGATGACCAAAAAGATGCATGATGCATCACTTGTATTTGCATTGACGTGAGTATCTCTTTATTGCTTACATATATCTCAAGTTTCACATTTGGCCTTTTTCACACTGACAAATCGTCCCAATCTAGTGAAGTGTTGGGTTCTATTGACTCGATAGACTTATCCAACAGCGACGAGTGTGCAAGTTTCCTTGAAGAAGTTTGGAAGAGATTCTTTTCTCCCTCGGCATTCAAATTAGCCCGCGATAACAATGATACCAATCGCCTCAACCTACTGTACCGCCTACGAGACTTCGCGACCGTGATGGAGGCTCACAATGCAACTCGGGCTGGAGATATAGGTCGTCTTATGCTGATGTGGAAGCGGTGGTCAATAATGTCACAAGGCATCACTGGATTGATACATTATTCACGCCATCTACCTCGCATGGTGCTGTTGCTTGAACATGACCTACCAAGTAAACTCGCTCATGTAGTGAAGCACATGTTATTGATCCCCTCAAACAATCGTCAAAACCACTGGTTAGCTGTGGATGAGTTCTTAGAAATAAATAATTGCTGGCTCAAACACGTATATAATAGTACAGTAAGTATTCTTTGTTTTTACACTTCTCAGCGTGTATTGGCTAATTTTTGGGTACTTCAGGGGAATGGGACAGATATAAACCGACTAATGTACAGATTCTCTTCAAATATCCCACTGGTGAGTCATATTTTCTTATGAGAAATTGTGAAAGAAAATGACTAGGCATTAATGATTTGCATTGGATGTTACAACTTCTTTGAATTCTTTTTACTATCAGCTCCGAGTACTTATCCAGCAGTTGAAGATTCGTTCAGGAAACAATCTATCATTCCAGAACAACCCAAACAAAGTCACAACCGAGTCGATGAAAAATTTCTTACGGTATGCCCGAAACAAACTTGCTGAAAGTTCTAATGCTCAGCAGTCCCGCCCAGTTTCAAATGTCTTTGCCGAGGGTGTTAAAGCAATGATCCGCATCACTCGTGCTGAAAAAGCCGTGGGTCAAGGTTCTCGATTTCGATGGGGCGGTCCAAACTTGGTGTTGGCAGGTGATGAAGAGGACGGTGAAGATGGGGAGGAGGATGATGATGAATCTGAGGAGTAACAGTCTGGCCAAGGGAAGAGCTATCACCTTGAGAGTTGAGGTTGTGCTGATGTGAATCCGACCAATCATATTCATGTTAATATGTATATACATGCTAGCAATAAAAACAACACTCACCTCTAATCCAGTTTTGGAGGGGTTAGCTCTTTTCTTTTTGGTCACCTTTTCATCTTTTTTGCCATTGGATTTGTTACCTCGTGTGCGTTTGTTGGAGCGGTTAGCTTGAGAGGCATCCTTGTCATGCTCTTTCTGCGCTTTGATGGCGGCCTTTTCAACCTTCTTCGCTGCCGCTCGTTCTTTCTCCAATCTCGCGCCTTCAACTGATTGAGGGACCCATCGCTTGGGTTTAGAGCGCCGAGTTTTTTTGACTTTGACGCTGAGATCACCTTCTTGAGAGTCGCGAGGTAAAGAGTTTGCCTGATGAATCTTGATGCTGTCGAGTAAAACTTGGTACTGATTTTTGATGACTTCAGAACTTAAAATTTGCTCAAAGAACTTTGGTTCATCTAAAGACCCAATGTTCTTAGCGATCTTCCAAGCCAAAGATGAAGGAAAGATATCATCGGGTGTTATATCACAAGTATCGGTGAACGTTTGATAAAATAGACCCGACAAGGCTTTCTGTAGGTCCACTAATTTTAAAGCAGGTGGATGAGTTAGAATTGGATCGTTCTTCTCAACACGCTTTGGCACCCATGAAGTAACACTTCCTTGACCATTTGGAACCGGAGGAACTTCGGCTAGCATCTTTGTGAGCTCGGTGAGGTTCATTGCAAGGACTTCGTCATAGTTTTCATTCGTTATGTGAGGCTGAAGAAGCCAAAGATCCTCTGCCTCCTCTGGACAGCAGTTCGAGCAGTCGCACCTACGCATTCCCTCAGCCAGCTGACGAGCTGACTCGGTCTTGAACTCAGGTTCAGCTTCATCCAAAGGTATCCATCCGTGCCTAGATAGTGAGTGATTGTGAGTAATAGTTACCAATCTTTCTGACAAAAAAGAGTGGGTTACTCACTTGAGATCTACCGCTAGTGCCACTCGAAGGCAGACTGGAGTGATCGAAATCGCATCCATGCGATCATCATCAGACATGATTTTCCGAGTCTGAAAGTCTGACAGGACCCTGGAAAGCCCCTATATACCCGCCTAATTGGGTATGTAGGAATTGGCCTTTTTGGGTAAAAATGGTCCTTATGTTCTGTGTAGGAATTCTAAAAATTTGAAAAAAAAAGTCACACAGGAGCCTTATTTTGTATGTAGGAATATGTCAAAAAGTGTGGAAAAAAAAATTAGGTTTCTTACACATTAGGTAGGAGAGAGGGTTCTCAGGGCCACCAGCCTACCCACTTCAATACATAAGGTGAGTAGCAATGATCATCGAGTCACAATGAAACCCGATGTTATTGTGTATAGATACCAATCATGATAGTATTGAGTTCGAAGCTCAGGTAAGACAATTTTTTACACATTTTTATGTAAAAGGGTGTGGAAAAATGTCATATTATGACAGTTGATGGTCATTGAAATCGAGATGTCTGACAGTCTGGCATGGGTCAGCAAGAAGGTTGTTTCAACCAGTTTCAACCGAGTCCAAACATTTGAAATGGCCTGAAAGTTGCTGAAACAGCTTGATTCTGCTCGATCACAACATTTTTTTTGTTTGATCTTGATAGTTTTCGTTGATATTAGACACAATTACTATATCTCGCGTTATAACAACCTTTTCCGCAATTTTTCAGCTACAACAAAGTCTAAAGTATAGATATGGATAAAACAAGCCCTTTAGATAACTCGAAACGGATCGAGATCGACTTGACCAACGATCTAGAGGACGAAACATCCAACTGTGATCGTACCAACATATCCAAGGAGATCAAAAAAAAAGGCAAGACTAAATCAAAGGATGCATCAAAGCAAACGGGTGCGGGTTCATCGAAAGAAGATTCTGAAAAGCCAACAACCAGCATTAGTGTTGGTCGAAAAAAGTCAGCATTCAAAGTTGAAGAGGTGATCTGTCTTTGCCCCAACAAGACTGGCAGTGTCTTATGTAGTGGATGTACATTTGAAGAACGTGGAGATGATGTATTATTGAAATGTCACTGTGGTTCGCCACCTGTGGTGATGCTTAAGCGGCGTAAAGCGAGTGCAGTGGATCACTGGAATTCAAGTACGTATACACTCTTATGCTGAGGATATCTTGAGATTCCACTGAAGCTTTTAATCTGACTCCAGACCGATGTAAGGACTTGAGCAAAAAGCAAAGAACACAACTCCCGGTAACAAGCTTCTTTTCGAAACGGCCGGCCGATTGGACCCCACCACCTAGACCTGAAAAGCGACCAACCATCATGGTACCTTGTGTTGGTCTTACCGATGATAGCTGGCCACGAGACTCTGAATACCGTATCATCGATTGCATCCGCTCTAGTCCCAACATCTATCATGGTGGTCCACCTCGTCACGTTGTCTGTGAAGAACTGTTTGGTACTGCATCTGAGCAAAACCTCAATAAAAATCAGCAATCACAACTGGCACGTACTTTACAATCGAGTGCTACTTGGATGATCAAGCGCCACGAAGGAGTTGAAGCTATTCATTCCACATCGTGCTTACGTGAGGTTCCTGAGCAGAAAGGCATTGATTTAGTTGTATGTAAAGAATGTGATAGTGTTCGCCAAGATAATTCACTACGTGCGGCAATTAGTACAAATTATGCGCAAGGAGACGACATTAAGTATACACGAAAGGCTTTCATGGAAGCCGACGGATTTCAGAGCACTCGCCGTCGGTTTTTTGAAGTCGATGATGTTACAATCACCCTAGAAAAGGCCTCAAAAGCAGAGGACGACCAATTGTTCTGGTCTAAATTTGCAGCTCATGCTCGAAATGGTGCTTTCGACGATATGGATGCTTTCAAGGGACTTGTCAAGGCTGTCAGTATTCGAATGGAGAGGGAATCCAACGGGAAAGGCCTCACCGGAACATGTATTGAACCAGCATTCGATAATTTCAGCACTACACTCGCTGCTATCAGCCCTCAAGGTTACAGACTCTTCATGCAGACTTATGCTGGTAGGACTACAAGAAGTCAACGCATGATACGCTCCAAGCTTGGTCTGAAGCTTGTTGATGGACTCGCCAGTGAGAACTTTGATCACGTCTTTGATCACCTTCAAAAACTTGGCTATACTGGACCTGTGGCTGTTGGAACCGATGAAACTGTTTGTGTCAAGTCGTTATGTGTTTCAAATGGAATGCTTGTGGGTGCTCAAGGAGGAAGCATTCCTTTTGAGTCAACTGATGAGCTCAAGGAGTTAGTGAGTTCTATCATCAAAGAGAACCGCATGTGTTCAAAGGTTAGTCATATGTAACTTTATGTCCCAGTTTTGTCATCTTCACTGAGCATGTCTTTGAATCAATAGATACGAGCATATACCATCCAAGTCCCTCTACCTGGTGTACCCACATATGTAGTTGCTTTAATTGCAAGTATAGACAAGCAGACAGCCAGCGATATATTAGATCTACATAAGAAATTCATCGAGCTCAGTCAGAAGGCAGGATTCAATGTCCTCTCAATTGGGTCTGATGGTGCTGCTACTGAGATTTCCGCTCAAAAGATGCTACATGATTCCGCCACCAAATACCTTGAATTCAAAGCACCAGCTCATAATCTTCACATTCAGATCCCGTTATTGGGCCAAAAACTACACCCTGTGGTTATGGTCCAGGACCCAAAACACGCTCGAAAGACTGCTGCCAATCAATTGTTGTCTGGTGCCCGATTCATCAGCTTTGGTTGCTATCATGTTGGAATTCCTCAACTTGCCAAAATCGTTCAAAGTGACAATTCTACGCTATACATAAAAGATGTCTTCAACACCGACAAGCAGGATGATGGCCGAGCATATCGAGTCTTCTCCTCGGAAACACTTCAATTGGCTCTTGAACATCCGGAATGTACAGGCCTTTCAATATACCTGTTTGTATTAGGCGAGCTATGTGATTCATGGCTCAGTCGAACAGCTAATATCCCTGATCGAGTCATCTCTGCGTTCACAAGTTTTTTTTTCTTGGAAGCGTGGTATGAATATCTTGAGGATCGACAATCTGAGACTAAAGGATTCATTTTGCTCGATAAAAATGGTATCTCACGGCAAAGCTTCAAGATCATGAAGCAGATGGCTACATCACTTCTTGCATTGATCATCGCACATAGGGAATACTACCCAGATGTTCCTCTCATGTTTTGGAAACACGGGACCGAGGCGTGTGAACATATATTTGGTTGGATGAGGATTATTATGCCCAATTTCACTGTCTTAGACGCGCATCAAAACGCACCAAAGATTCATACAGTTGCCAAGCATATTGTAGAAGGAAAAGTAAAGATGCCAAAGTCTGAACACATACATTCTGGTAAGTGCGAGTTATCACAATAAATATGCTATAGGCTTATCTTTGATTCTAAACTTTTCAGGCTATCAGAACGCGTTTCAGGATTTCTTTCTCAAATCTGACGAGGTTGTGTCAGGTTTGAAGTGTTTTCCAAATGACCTTCAGTTACGATCACTCATAGATATTGCAAAAACACGGGCTGCAAGCCTAATTAAATTTGTTGGGATTGAGAAGTGTAATGTCAACCTTCCTGATGTAATCGATATACCACCTTCACCTCAACTCGATGACTCTTCAGAATCACAAGCTGAAGAAACTGATACCTCGATCAGTGTCACCAAGAGGTATGAGGTAACCTATGAAGTACCATTGGATGAAACTGCTATCCGAGATTCAATCTCGGAGGCAGCTCACAGTGTTGAGGATCACCAGCGACTCAAATCAGAACTGGCGGCTTTGGAATTGAACTATGAAGGCACTGAGAGACGTGAATTTTCAGCAACTCGGATCTTGATTGCAAACCTCTTGAATAAAGATGGTGGGTTTTTTTACATATAAGTCAGCAACTTGGGTCTAATATCTCTTGTATCATTTGTTCGGAATCTACATCAAAAGTATCAAATCCATGTGTCTCGAAGACCCAATCTGATTGGACAACTGAAAAAGCTGTGAGCCTGCTCAATGAATCAGAAGCTTTGGACCCCGATGTGCTTGTATCAATCCGCGAGCGTCATGATAGTGAAGCAGCAAAAGGAAAAGGTAATGAACAAAAGAAAAAAAACAACCACCAGGATCCTGTGGCTTCTGATCACGCCGATGCAAATGGAGCCACCAAATTGGACCCTCGGACATGTAGTAAATTGGTAGCCATCATGCTGAAAAACTCTGAGCAGATGGACAAGGCTCTGGATCGCTTACATCGATGGAACATTCATGTAAAGCTTGACCTCAATTGGATTGCAAAAAATACATCAACAACTCTCGACATCGCAACACAAACACTTTATACAAGTGGCAATGTATCAGAAGACAATCCACTTGAAGTAAACAAGTTTGTTGTGGTTATAAAAAACAATGTATGTCATCCCCTGTTTCAAATATGAAGCTGCCGACTCTGATCATTTAATGTACTCTTGATTCGTTTTAGATGCTTTTTTTGGGTAAGATCTGTGCTCTCTACATTTACCAGAATGGTAAGCACGAGTGGATCACCAAATCGTCCACTCGATCTAAGCTCTCATATGCATCTACCCAGCTTTACATGTATAAAGGGAATCCTGGAGCGTGTAGTTTTGAAGAAAACTTTCCAAATCGCCTCATATTCTCGCATCTTGATATAGCAGATATTCACTATGTGTTTCCCCCCACCTCATCAATGAATATTACTGAACCCGAGGCTAACACCATATGGATTCCTCAAGCTTATCGTGCTATGTTAAAGGCTATGAGCCAGAAACAGTACATCAAGGCAATTCTCGAACAACTTGCTGTTGAACACGCTAAAGCTAGAAAAAAATAAGCTATACTTGAATTGTAATATCTAACTTGGTTTTTATTTCTCTCCACCTTATCTAGAGATTTGATTTTGTGTTATTTCTTCAAGTTGTTTCGCTTCATCTCTCCCAAATTCAAAAAAATACCAGTCTCTTTAGTCCCTTTTCTGAAACGTTTGACTGCTCTTTTTCTACTTCTTGATATTGAATTCTCAGACCCTGATCTCCCTCATGTGTAGAGATTCACTTTGATGTTTTTACCTGTTACAGCAGTGGACCGACTGCAGTGGCTGGCCAGGAACTGGAAACACAGTCCCTCCAGTGGCTGGCCAGGAATTGAATTACTCGTTTTTTTTAAAACTCAACTACATAACACTACATAGCTATACTACTCACTAGTCTATTTCTCTCTCAACGACTTCAACTCTTGTGATTCTTCTACCAAATTCCCAAAAAAATATACAAGTTTTTCCGGAAAAAAAATCAAGATGTCTAATTGCTCTGAAACGCCCAAAAACACAGATTTTGAGGGTCCTTATGCAGATGGAAGGAATATTGGGACCTTTCTCCGAAAAAAAAAATGGTCCTTTGTCAACAGGTAGGAATCCGAGTTTTTTTTGTGAAAACCGGCGAAATTTGTGTAGGTAGGAGGGGAAAATTTCGGGATTTCCATTAGGAGGGTATATCGGGGCTTTCCAGGGTCCTAGTCTGACGGAGTATTTTTTGCTCGTGTCCTGCGAGACTCAACTAACATGAGGCCAAGACCTCGTCGGCGATCACGTCCAGCCCGTCCAATCATTTGTATCAAATTTGCAGGATCCTGACGGCCAACAACCACAACCCGGCGCACACGATGCCAATTCTGGCCCAGTCCCAACGCGAGGGTACAGCAGATGACTGCTAGACTTTCTTCAAGGAAGTCTTTGACAGTTTGGACCTTATCAAAAGCACCTGTGGAAGCATGGTAACGGCGACCAAATGAATTTAAGCCATCAGACGCAAGGGCTAACCGGCCACGCGGTGCAGAAATGATTCGAAGATATTCCAGTGTTGCATTTTGTGTACCAGCGTAGATCAGCGTTGGAGGTATGGAAGCAGTGGGTACAAGTGATTCATTGGCAAAGAGTCCTCAAAGCGAGGGATTAAGCGGCCGCTTGAATGTTCGTCGAATGAGTCGGAGTTCAGGTCGGACTAGTTCCCCGTAATAAAATTGTACGTCCTCCTTTTTATACTTCAGATTTTCCATAATTGCATCGACTTGCTGCGGGGGACATGTGGCGGTCATTAAGAGCAAAGGAACGTCGTCTGTCGCCAAGAATCGGCGGGCAAGTTTGCCATAGTGAGGTCGAAAAGCTCCTTTGTCCTGTACCTTCAGATGACTGACAGTGGTCTTTGCCTTTCCCGATTCAACCAAGCCCCATGAGTAGATCATGTGGGCCTTATCGACCACCTTCAGGATCAATCTCCTCTGGAATACCGGATTCTGCCATAACTGCTCGAATAGTTGGCTTGTGAGGAGTATCTCGGGACTCTGAAATGAGATTGAGATGTCAGTTACTTGTAATATTGGGAAACATATGCCTTTATTATACTGACAACATAAATGTAGCGATATTTTCCTTTCAATATGTCACTTATAGCTTCCTTTGAAATAGATTTCGAGGTCAAGTTGATTGCTGACTCCTGGACAAGATTCTTTTCAAGAACCTATAATTGAGCCGCATTGATTTCAGCACTTGTCCAATCAAAGAGCGGACACATCATGATCACTGACCTGGTCGTCACCGAGGGACTCCAAAGGGCAGATTATAACTACTATGCCATCAGTATACAATTTGCAATAAAGTTCGGGTATGCGGCTCTTTCCATAACCAGTGCCGGCAATCAGGAAAGTTGTCTTCTTATTCAAGAGGCTAACCACCACATCAATCTGGAGTGGCCGCGCAGGGCACTTGAATTTTTCTTGGAAGACCCTACGAGCCTCCAGTGCTTGTTCCGTGACACTAGCAGTACCAAGCTGGCCAATAGGGGCCGGGGTCACAGTATTGTGAGACACCCCTGAGGTGGGAGAGTCCTTGATGGCTTGAAGGGCCTTAGTCTGGCTGCGAGTTCGAGTAAGCATTTTGATATAGCTGATGGAAGTTTTGACGACAACGACAAACAATGAAGGGAGAGGCTGAAGAGAGACCTGACAAATAAGTGAAGTGGTACTTTGTGAATACTTTGGTGAGTGGTACTTTGTGAAAATTTTGGGCGCGTCAAACTGCAGTTTGGCTTTTTGTTTGGCTTTGTGGTTCGTAGATTTGTTTTTCAAATTGCCTCATTCTGCCGCCGCAGCGGTTAAATCTGACTTTAGGACATCAGATCCAGTCAACGTCTTCCATATCAAGTTCCAGCAGAGATACGGAGGAGGTTGCAATTGGAACATATGTAATGGACCCTTGCCGTCATTCTTTTCTTTTGTCTCAAGGCATGTTTGTTGAGAGGAAAAATAAATAAAGAGATGTAGAGAATTTGGAGCAAATACAGCTCACTTCTCACGCGAGGATTCCGTTATAAGTGGTAAGTCCCTCGCTGGGGCTCGGGCCTTTGGCGAGGGACTTGGTTAAGTTTGCCAAAATATACTTTGCCCAGGTCGTGTATAGTTGCGAAAAAAAGTATATTCGGGCCAAAAAAACTATACACACGAAACTATGCACAGCTTTGAGTACCGTAAATGCTTTCACTAGCTGTGAGAATACAAAATTGATCGTGTTTCTTTTTGTTTTTTTTCACCACGTCCATTCTCCTAAGCAACACTGGTACAGCAGCGCTTCGTCGCGCTGCAGGCGCTTCAGCGGGCTGCGCTGCCGAACCTCGCTTCACCCAAATCTGGCACTTGAGCTGCGAGACGGGCAATCGCAGCGCTATGCGCAGGAGCGCAGCTCAAAAAATCCAGAGACGGCAGCGGAACTGAAAATGCGGCTGCTTGGCTGACAAAGCTTGAGAAGCGTGGTATCTTCCACCTCGTAAACCTCGGTACTTCGGACCCGTACCGAGGAAAACGTGTACCGTATCCTCGGAGCGGCTCCGTATACAAGCGGCAGATGCATTTGAGATGTCTCAGATGCATCTGAAGCCACCCTCGCAGCGGTACAAGTTCAATCCTCCTTGCTGAACAAGGCTCAGAACTTAAACGCACACTGGAACTACACATACCAAGAGGCCTATTGTTGTGTTTCCACCCAACTGTGCCACATAAAAATGTCATAAACCCCAAAGGGACACAAGGATCACTGCTCACACATACCACACATGGCACACACGTGTGCCACACTTTCTCATAGCACTGTGACACAAATGTGACACATTTGCTACTTTGGCCCAAGATACCACTACACAAAATGTCATATTTACCGGGCGGTAAAGAAAACTACTGACATAGAAAAGTCCTGAGGCAACAGGAAGAGAGCTAAAAATCTGAAAAAATATGCACCTTGTTCCTAGATGTTGGGGCGTCATGACGAGTATTTATTTGTATTTTACACACAGATATTGGTTCATGTACTAACAATAAAGGCTGAGAATCCTCAAAAACCCACCTGTAACAATACCTGAAATTTGGCCCTTGACTTTGAAGACAGGATTTTGGAATCTTCAAACATCAATAACTTTTGCAGTTCTGAATCAAATCACTCGATTTGAAGTGCATTAAAAAGGTGAGCCTTTCCTCTACATTTTTCATTGAGACATCACATCTGTAGCTGGTCTAAAAAAGATCCTACAGAGCTATTCATGCAGAACTGTTTGAACATATGTAGAGTGTTTAAATGACTAGATAGCACCTTACTAAGATTATGAAGTGTGAAGGAGAATAGTTCAGCTTTTGAATGAACCAAAAATCGAGATATTTGGAGCAGAATTGCAAAAGTTATTGAAGTTTTTAGACCACAAAATATTGTCTTCATACTCATGACCCAAATTTCAGGTATTGTTACATGTGAGTTTTTGATGATTTTCAGCGTTTATTGTTAGTACATAAACCAATATCTGCGTGTAAAATACAAAAAAATACTCATCATGACGCCCCAACATCTAGGAACAAGGTGCATATTTTTTCAGAATTTTAGCTCGCTTCCTGTTGCCTCAGGACTTTTCTACGTCAGTAGTTTTCTTTACCGCCCGGTAAAGATTACATTTGGTGTAGTGTACCGGTCTACACTTCATCTTCATGACATCATACACATCAACCACACACACCTCACACCAACCACACACACCTCTCACAGCATCTATACACAACCGCACACCATGGGCCAGCTACATACATGACTGACACTGTTACGTCGGCCACCAAAGCCTAATTCCAACCTAAGTACAACATCTATCTACATGTGTACAATAACATCTACGTGTGTTTCAGTTCACTCAAACAAGTCGAACCCCCACACAACCCAAAACTTAACTTTCTCTTAACTTTCAAACACTAAAAACCCTCGATCGATCCCATCAACATCACTCATCGTCCTTACAGACTCTCACCAAACATTCATCCTATAAAATGCCAACTCGTGGGACCCGCAAACGCACTTTAGCATCTCCTGCTGCCAAAACTCAACCCAAACCGACTCAACACCGCACTTCCAAACGATTAACCCAAAAGAAAACCACAGGCCCAGCCATTTCAAGGCTTTCCAGTGATGACTCTGATGCTGATGAAGAGGAAGATGATGAAGATGAAGATGAAGTCGATCAGGAGGACGATGAGGAAGACAAACAACCCAAAACCCCTCCCATCAAACGTACTCGAATCACTCGGAAAAAACAAATCGACCTACCTATCAAACCCAGCCGCTTTGACAAACCCCAGAATCCTTCTGATATTGATCCCCACCGTGTCACTCTGCAGAACTACAAAGAGTGTGATCTCGATGAAGCTGCCATTGATGAATTGCTTGCAGACAAAGACCGCAAAACTTCAAATTGGATCCCAACTAACATCCAAACCGAGCTCAAAAATGTTCAAATGTGGTACCGACGTATGAAAAAATTGTTTGCATTGATGGCACACTGTAGTGAGAACACAGTCAACGAGTTCCTGTGGGTGAGGTATCCTTGAACATCATTTGATCATACAACTAATGCAAGCTCTTTTTCCTAGGCATGAAGCAAGTGTACGTACAAAAAGATCAATATATCAAACTTTCCTGAAGTACAGCCTGGAGAGTACGACTTGTACAAAAAGTAAGTCATTACTCATTCAGACTCACGTGCCACACAACTAACTAATCCACTCTTCCTCCTAAGTGCCACCCCGAAACCAATCTGAGGGTTTTGGTGACCGTAACCAGCACCTTGGATATTTTTGGACTAATTTATCATCCAACTGCAAGGATATCTACAACGAAGATATCTTCTATAAACTTGGAAACCTTGCCTGCGGAAACCCACTTCCTGAAGAGGCAGGCTCAGCTACACTGACCGGTGAAGAGATCACTAAATACTTACCAATCTGCAAGGAGAATATCAATCTTGACCGGGTTGCAAAAGACTTGGGAAAGGGAAAGTTTGGGCCTGATCTTCCAACTAAAAATCAAAACAAAGGCATCAAGGAGATTGACCGCATTGACAATGATGTAAGTCCTTGTATTTCATTCTATTCATTCCTATTCAGACGATAAACTTCAATTCTTTGCTAATCAACATCAATTTCTCAACTTTTCAAGTTACAAACTATCAACATACGCTATGGAGTTCAGTACCACCTCATGGCTTGCTCATGGAACCCTCAAACCCGCAATGACAAGGCCCACTGGGAGAATGAAACCTCATCATGTGAAGATTGGCTTCATATTTCCGGTCAAAAACACCTTCTTGAAATTTTTGTTCGGGAGACAATCAAGGCCGAGAAACCTACAGTAATTGAAAAGAAGACCCCACAATCTAGTGACCTCATCAAGATGCGCCTGACTTCTACCCTAAATGGCCTTGTTAGTAAGTATTTTATAATTGATATCCCTCTTTCAATGCATGATACTAAAGCTGCATCCATCACCTCAAGCTGCTCACCTGAAGCCTCCCTTGACAATGCGGGATTGTCATCCAAAGACTTCAAATTCACACCTAACTATTGCTGCACGTTCATTCTCAGGTGATGTAAGACTCAAAGTAGAGAGGACCCTTGAGAGCAAAATGACTGATGATATTCTCAAGAAACCTTTTGAGAAGATGTCACTTGCCACATACAAACTTTGGACCCAAGATATACTGGATGGAAATTACAAAGTAGTCAAAGTAGTCAAAGCTGAGTCAGAAGAACCTACCTCTCCCTCTGAATCTACTCCGGAGGATCAATCTGGCCTAGGAGAAGAGGGTGAGGAGGAAGGCTAAATATTAAGACAGACGTTGATAATGAATATCTTGTCTTGTATTTTTCATTTTATTTTGCAAAGTATATTGTTATGTGAATGAAGATTCTGTGTTATTTACATTTCATTCTTGAGTATTTTGGCGAGCTACATAAAGCCCCATTTGTCTAGCTGGGCCTACAAGGGTATATGTTCAACTGGTGGTAGCACGTAAGAAAAAACTGATGTGCAAATATACAAGAAATCCGCATCAGGTGTTCAGGTGTGTCACGTGAGCACACATGTGTGTCACACAAACACACATTTGTGTCACACAAACACACATGTGTGTCACACAAACACACATGTGTGTCACACAAACACACATGTGTGCTTGGGTGACACGCAAGCAGAGCTGTATGACACATATGTGTGCTTGTGTATAATACAAGCAACCTATGTGGCACATGGCTACCTACATGTGATTAAATGGTCCTAGTGTGGCATGGAAATGCAATCTAGTGTCACGGCTAGGCACAATCTTGTGTCACACCGCACAGCTATGTGTCACAATGACACAATCTTGTGTCACACGGCACAACTGTGTGTCACAATGACACAATCTTGTGTCACACGGCACGACTATGTGTCACAATGACACAATCTTGTGTCACACGGCACGACTATGTGTCACAATGACACAATCTTGTGTCACACAACAACACTATGTGTCACAATGTCACAATGCTGTGTCACAATGCCACAATGGTGTGTCACAGTGACAGATAGTTGTGCAGTGTGACACATAGTTGTGACACACCAGAAAACAGATGTGTCATTGCAAGGCATACATATCAAAGCTGTAAACAACATGTATCACCAATTTTCTTCTTCAGCTTCCTCCTCCTCCTCCTCCTCATCATCATCATCATCCATTTCAGGTACCTCCATCACATCTCCAACTGCCTCAGCATCTCCCAAGGCCCCATCCTCATCCACCGCCACCAAAGTCCTACCTACATGCTCCTCCCAACTCCTTATACAACTTGCCATCATGTCTTGCCACTGTGCAAAAAGCAGCTCATCATCCTCTTTACGCTGTTCAAATCCTTCAGGGGTAGATGTTCGTGCTATAAGGATCCTTATGTGAGGGTTCCAAAGTAACCATAGTCTACAAGCCTGCCTAAGCAGGGAATGATGCAAAGCACGCATCATCTCCATATTCCTGGCCCAAGAAGCAAGATCTGATTTGCAGAGGTTGGTCAGTTCAGGCACGTGATATATGATTTACTCAAAGAAGCCTATCTTACTTCCTTCTCCAATCTCTTTTGCCAAGTTGTCCAGGCGTCCCTGATATTCAAGAGCCCACTTGACAGTTTGTCTTGCCTCCTTGGTCAACCTGCGTAACTCTTCTTTGCAGCGACTCCTTATCATGTATGCTTGAATACCTTCTTGAGTATCCGCATCCACAGCCCATGGTTCACAAGGGTG